>NW_028174323.1:512855-543313 GCF_963971535.1 Notolepis coatsorum | reverse complement strand
TACATCAGTGGGGGGGGGGGGGGGGGGGGGGGGGCAGTTTCGAGTTGCAGTCTCCCTTAGGTGTTTTTTGAGAGTGTTTTTGAAAGTGGGTAGTGATTCACATTCCTTTACAGCTTTGGGTAGGGCGTTCCACATTGATGTGGCATAATTGCGAAACGTGTTTAGTCCCTTGTTTGAGCCGAATCTGGGTTTAACATGATTTGTGGAGCTCCCTCTGGTGTTGTGATCGTGGTATTCACTGACCTTTGGGAAGTATTTTGTCATGTACATGGGTACCTTGGTCGTGTAGTGTATCTTGTAGACCAGGCCCATTGCAAGTTGCTGTACTCTGTCGTCTACTCTAAGCCATCCTAGGTTGTCAAAGTGGGCAGGGGTGAGGTGGGTTCTAGGAGTAAGGTCAAGCAGTAGTCTGACCAGTTTGTTTTGAGATGTTTGTAATTTTGTTTTTAGCGCCTTTGAGGTGCTAAAAACCTCTAGGATGGAACCCAGGTAGGTAATTTCGTCTTTCCTTGTGACAATATTGTCACCCACTGCAACTGAGAAGCCGTCGGTCTTGCTGAGTTTGTTATTTGAACCGAAGAGAATGGACTCTGTTTTGCCCATGTGTAATGATAGTTTGTTATCAGCGAGCCAGGTGCAGATTTTGCCTCAGAGCTGAGGGTTTTTTCAACCTGCAACTTGTTCTTGTCAGAGACCAGCAGGGCTGAGTCGTCCGCAAACAGGAACAAGTTGCAGTCACAAGCTGACGACATGTCATTTGCATAAATTAGGAAGAGTAGCGGTCCTAGTATGCTTCCTTGTGGAACACCACAGCTCACTGGAAAATATCGGAACAACTCGAGCTGCGACCATACACATATACATCAAATGTATATACACTCTTTTTCTGGACACTTTTTGTATCACAAACAGTACTGTATTTGCAAATCTGGTATGTCATAAATGTATAGATGTAGCAGTACTGTCTATCTGTATGTCGTGTGTGTCATATATGTTACGATGAATTGAAAATGGGGGACCCTGATGTAAACAAGACAAAAGTCTTTCTCTGGTCTGCATCCCCTTAACACTTGTATGTATTGAGCTGTACTGTACTGTACCCATTCTGCAATCTGTTAATAAACTTTTCAATCAATCAATCAATCAACACCCTGCGGCACACCAATAGTTCACTATTTTAAGCAGGCATGCGTTGCTCATGGGACGGGGTTGCACGCCGTGAAAACCAGTCTGTGAGCAGAAGCACGCGCACGCATATGCACGGATGTGCACGCGCGTGCACGCGAGGAATGCGCTGCACTCGACTGATGCGCCAACTCGCTAAGTATACTACTTTGCATAACAATACAGCCGGTCGTCAGGTGTGTTCAAAATACGTTCTCAGATACATTCACACAAAACTTTGTGAATGAAATGTGTTACATTCCATTCGTAGAGGCAATTAGGCACCATCTTTAGTCTGTGCTTATGCGAGGGAACATTTATGCGCATGCGCGGGAGAGGCGTCATTAAAACACCGTGCAACCAGTCGTCCCATGAGCAACGCATGCCTGGCTGCATCCCTGCGGCAGACCAATAGTTCACTATTTTAAGGATGCGGAGTTTGGACGATATAGAGTCCGCGACCATGAGGGGAAAAGCCTATACTTTTCTGGCTCCGACTCCGGCTCCGATCTACTGTAACTGGATGGATGCAAGTTACTGTACAGACATCATCACATCCCTTTTGGTCCTGTGTCCACTCTCCAAGGGACCATAATATGTTTCAGTCTTGCAGACTTTAGACACACTGTTCCGCAATAATAACCGACCGACACCGCTTCTTCTAAACTTTGCTTTTCTTTTTTCATTCTTTCTTTCCTTTTTAATGTACACTATATCATGTATTAATTAAATTGATTAACACATATACTCACATAGCATTCGTTTTGTGCAGGATATAGAGTTACCGAGCCATAATGACGCCTCTGGCTGGTCTATAATATAACATAATAATAATAGGCGCACAATGCATTTTGTAGTTGTTATACAGAAGGGATACCCCCCCCCCCCCACCTCTTCTCTGTACACGCACGCCGTTGCGCGTGTACCATTTCCCATCGCACATCAGGAGTGTTGAGCGAGTGTGTGTGCGAGTGTGTGTGACTGTGCGAGTGTGTGTGACTGTGACAGTCAGACAGTGTGTGCGTGTGCGTGTGTGGAGTGTTAGAGTTCTCTCCTCTCCAGATGAAAGGATGCTAAAGCCATATTCGACAGGATAATGGATTTTTCCTCCCATAAGGTAAGACAGTAATGTGATTTATAACTAAATGCACGTGGTGTCTGCTCACGCACTGCACGCACAGTCACACACGCTTTTGCATGATGGAGATCAGATGTGAAACGATATGCGTGTACAGTAATATTATACCATCATAATTGCCAGATATGCCCACGGATTTGTTTGACAAAGTTATTATAAGCTCTCGGCCTGCTATAGGATACAATGCGGGAGATTGGTTCAACACTTTGATTATGTGCAGAATTTCGTAGTCTATATAGGTTATATTTCGCTTTTGATGTTTCTGTGATGGGCTTATTTTGATGGGTCGGCCAAGATTGTGTCCAAAGTGGACACACACACAGATTTAAGTCCGAAGTAGTAGCCCAGCTATTTTAATGTGTAATCAATGTTTTCTACACATTGGACGAATTGACGGTGCTCATATAAATACAGGACTAACTATAAAAGATGATTGATTGATTGATTGAAAATGTTATTAACAGATTGCAGAATGGGTACAATACAGTACGGCTCAATACACACAATTGTTAAGGGGATGCAGACCAGAGAAAGACTTTCGTCTTGTTTACATCAGGGTCCCCCATTTTCAATTCATCATAACACATATGACATACATGACATACAGATTGACAGTACTGCTACATCTATACATTTATGACATACCAGATTTACAAATACAGTACTGTGTGTGATACAAGAAGAGTCTAAAAAAGAGAGTATATAATAATAACTTTATTTGTATAGCACTTTTCATATACATTTGACAAAGAAACTGTACATTGGAGGAGGTTGGTATAGGAGGTTGGTGGGAGGGGTGGAGGGGGGGGGGGGAACTGTACATTGGAGGTGGTGGGGTGGGGGGGTATCTGACAGATAATGTCAGAGATATGGGCTATTATTATAGGTTCCGTTCCACGCTTCAGGTTTTTATTCCATTACAGTTTTTACGAAAATTAGTTTTCAGTCCTAGTTTTGGTCAATGTTTTTACTTTGAGTGAACCTAATGCCATGGTATAATGCAAATACAAGAAATACGACGACAACAACAACAAACAGAGGTGGTTCACATGGTTTGCATTGTAGGCTACAGTGATATCGTGTCCTCATTGCTATACACAGGTTGCAAAGTGTACAGTATTAATGAGTCATTATGCATAGGAGGGCTAAAAGCCCCCCTGACTGTTATTTATATCCCAAAACACCATATGGCACCACCAAATGTAATTGCAATGAATGAATGAATGAATGAAAACTTTATTTAACAGATTGCAGAATGGGTACAATACAGTACGGCTCAATACACACAATTGTTAAGGGGATGCAGACCAGAGAAAGACTTTTGTCTTGTTTACATCAGGGTCCCCCATTGCCCAGTATGACTGACAATATATATCACCAAGATTATTTTGCTTGACACATCTCAAACTATATAATATGAAGATATTCCCCCTAAAACATTTTAAGCTAAATCAATCTAATAGTTTGTCATTTAAAAAAAGATTGCAGCAGTATAATGTGATAACGTTGTAGCTCTGAAATGATTATGAATAAGGCCTATATATAAGAGGAACAACAATCCACTTAGTCAGAAAATAAAATCACACAACAGCTTTGTAATAAAAGAAAGTGACCACATTTTGGGGCTTAAGGCCCCCCCCCCCCCCTTCATGCTGCACATTTAGCATAAAACGCCTGTCGATTGCACACTGAAAGTAAATTGGACACTATTATATTCTGGAACCATTTGTAGCAGATGCACTATAGTCTGGCCTCTTTGGAAAGGAACCACTCTGGATTTTCTTCCACAAGAGTGCTATTATCATAGAGTTTACAGAGGGTTGAACACACTGAAATAAAGGTTTTAAACATTTTCGTCTGAATTATTATTATTATTATTATTATTATTATTATTATTATTATTATTATTATTATTATTATTATTATTATTATTATTATTATTATTATTATTATTATTATTATTATTATTATTATTATTATTATTATTATTATTATTATTATTATTATAAATTTAAATTAATATAATAATAACAACAGATGCCTGCAGATCTATCTACTCTATTAGTTGAAAACACTGCTGGGGCCATATAGCCCGAAGTCCTATACCTATAGAACATGTCCAAATTTGATAACAATATAAAAATAAATTCGTGTTTTACATATCTTTATGTAATCAATGGTATGTTTAGGAGTTTTTCTTCCCAAAAATGAGTGAGATGAGTCACACTACCTCAGTCCCCTTTCCCCCTCCCCCACTAATCTCTTGTCACATATACACCACCCCCACCCCACCCCTTCTCACCCCCTTCTCACACACGACAAAAGATCAGCGCTACAACAGGAGACGGAGGTGCACGTTCATGCTCTGACATACTGTACTCTTTACTGCTTTCACTGCACTCGGTCTCAGAAAACCAACTAAATTAAGATGTCATTCTTTTCAGAACTTCATTGGCTACACAAATGGTCAATCGTTTTCAGCGCCATGAGTGGTGATTTGTCTGGTCATTGAGAGGCGAAACCGGAGGTGGTCACTTTTTCGAAACTGACGCTTGTCGTTGGCTGTTTGGTCTTATGACCCGAGATTGGAAGCACGTAACAGGTCAAGCGGTGTGTCAATCAAACGGTGGCCATTTTAGCTTTTAACCGATGTGTTGGTTGATTGGCAATGACACAGCATGACGCCGACAGAAGGCTGTGAAGTGTGTTGTGAAGTGTGTTGTGACGTGTGTTGTGACGTGTGTTGTGAAGTGTGTTGTGACGTGTGTTGTGACGTGTGTTGTGACGTGTGTTGTGACGTGTTGTGAAGTGTGTTGTGAAGTGTGTTGTGACGTGCGACGGCCGATGGCCCACCCTAAAGGCCCCATTTTGGTTGATTGGAATCTGTAATGCTGTCAAACAGCGACCTCTAGACAAAAGAGCCCCGTTTGGTATTGTACTTTGTTTACTTTTTAGTTTTGGTCTGAAGTATGGGTTGTTAGAGTTTAGTAACTTGCTATACTGTGGATTTCTCCAGATAGTCTATTTGCCAACACAATGAACCCGGAAATTTTGGAACCACCAAACTTTTATGATAGATATGGATAGTATGGGTCACCAGTACTTAGAAACTGCCGGATGCTAAGTTGTACATGTTGGGCAATTTTTTTTATGTGCATAATTAGCACACATTTGCATAATCACCTAAATTGACAAATCTCTGAAACTACTTTTTCAACAATGTTGGAGGGGTTTTGGGGGTTATTCAGGATTCTGAATCCATTTATGATACTCAAGAGTTTCGAAATTGCAATATTTACTGGAATTTACCAAATTTCAACACATTTTGGTGCAGAAAGTTTTAGAGGACACTGAAATCATCATCATCATCAAAACTTTATTTGAATAGGCAGGTTAATTAAGAACAAGTTCTTATTTTCAATAACGGCCTATTTGGGGGTAAAAAGCCCCCTAGGGGATGGGGGATAAAATCAAATAAATAAAAATAAAACACAAAGGAAATGATTACATTTGGATAGCACAGACATTATGTATTTACAATATCTCTAATGACCCCAAATAGTTCCTATGGTAATGTCATATTGTCATAGTACAGTAGATACTAGATAGGCAGGTGTATAAAGATCTGTGTTGTCAAGACAAAGACTCAGATGTGAAGGGCATCCGCTATTTTATTTAGTACCTGTGACGTCACAGCAAATTGGAAAAACACTAAAACTGGTCAAACTATGTTCCTTAATACAATAACATAGCTTAATAAAACAGAAATAACAAAAGAAAGGTATTTACATTACTCAAGCATATAGGCCACAACATAACAATATGTGCTTCTTCTTACTGCATAGTAGTAGATAATTACTTGTTTTGGATTGTAAGTCTTCCTGAAACTTCTCACTCAGAAAGTGGCTACCGTGTTCAGAACTCTGAATCCACATCATCAAACTTGTCATCATCAAACTCCTCCCCACTGTCTTCATCTGTTCTCTCCAGACCAGTCAGTGTTCAGGTGGGGTATCTCCATGTTCTCCTAGACCAGTCAGTGTTCAGGTGGGGTATCTCCATGTTCTCTCCAGACCAGTCAGTGTGCAGGTGGGGTATCTCCATGTTCTCTCCAGACCAGTCAGTGTTCAGGTGGGGTATCTCCATGTTCTCTCCAGACCAGTCAGTGTTCAGGTGGGGTATCTCCATGTTCTCTCCAGACCAGTCAGTGTTCAGGTGGGGTATCTCCCTGTTCTCTCCAGACCAGTCAGTGTTCAGGTGGGGTATCTCCATGTTCTCTCCAGACCAGTCAGTGTTCAGGTGGGGTATCTCCATGTTCTCTACAGACCAGTCAGTGTTCAGGTGGGGTATCTCCCTGTTCTCTCCAGACCAGTCAGTGTTCAGGTGGGGTATCTCCATGTTCTCTCCAGACCAGTCAGTGTTCAGGTGGGGTATCTCCCTGTTCTCTCCAGACCAGTCAGTGTTCAGGTGGGGTATCTCCATGTTCTCTCCAGACCAGTCAGTGTTCAGGTGGGGTATCTCCCTGTTCTCTCCAGACCAGTCAGTGTTCAGGTGGGGTATCTCCCTGTTCTCTCCAGACCAGTCAGTGTTCAGGTGGGGTATCTCCATGTTCTCTCCAGACCAGTCAGTGTTCAGGTGGGGTATCTCCATGTTCTCTCCAGACCAGTCAGTGTTCAGGTGGGGTATCTCCATGTTCTCTCCAGACCAGTCAGTGTTCAGGTGGGGTATCTCCCTGTTCTCTCCTAGACCAGTCAGTGTTCAGGTGGGGTATCTCCCTGTTCTCTCCAGACCAGTCAGTGTTCAGGTGGGGTATCTCCCTGTTCTCTCCAGACCAGTCAGTGTTCAGGTGGGGTATCTCCATGTTCTCTCCAGACCAGTCAGTGTTCAGGTGGGGTATCTCCCTGTTCTCTCCAGACCAGTCAGTGTTCAGGTGGGGTATCTCCATGTTCTCTCCAGACCAGTCAGTGTTCAGGTGGGGTATCTCCCTGTTCTCTCCAGACCAGTCAGTGTCCAGGTGGGGTATCTCCCTGTTCTCTCCAGACCAGTCAGTGTTCAGGTGGGGTATCTCCCTGTTCTCTCCAGACCAGTCAGTGTCCAGGTGGGGTATCTCCCTGTTCTCTCCAGACCAGTCAGTGTTCAGGTGGGGTATCTCCATGTTCTCTCCAGACCAGTCAGTGTTCAGGTGGGGTATCTCCCTGTTCTCCTAGACCAGTCAGTGTTCAGGTGGGGTATCTCCATGTTATCCTAGACCAGTCAGTGTCCAGGTGGGGTATCTCCCTGTTCTCTCCAGACCAGTCAGTGTTCAGGTGGGGTATCTCCCTGTTCTCTCCAGACCAGTCAGTGTTCAGGTGGGGTATCTCCATGTTCTCTCCAGACCAGTCAGTGTCCAGGTGGGGTATCTCCCTGTTCTCTCCAGACCAGTCAGTGTTCAGGTGGGGTATCTCCATGTTCTCTCCAGACCAGTCAGTGTTCAGGTGGGGTATCTCCATGTTCTCTCCAGACCAGTCAGTGTTCAGGTGGGGTATCTCCATGTTCTCTCCAGACCAGTCAGTGTTCAGGTGGGGTATCTCCATGTTCTCTCCAGACCAGTCAGTGTTCAGGTGGGGTATCTCCATGTTCTCTCCAGACCAGTCAGTGTTCAGGTGGGGTATCTCCCTGTTCTCTCCAGACCAGTCAGTGTTCAGGTGGGGTATCTCCATGTTCTCTCCAGACCAGTCAGTGTTCAGGTGGGGTATCTCCATGTTCTCTCCAGACCAGTCAGTGTTCAGGTGGGGTATCTCCATGTTCTCTCCAGACCAGTCAGTGTTCAGGTGGGGTATCTCCATGTTCTCTCCAGACCAGTCAGTGTTCAGGTGGGGTATCTCCATGTTCTCTCCAGACCAGTCAGTGTTCAGGTGGGGTATCTCCATGTTCTCTCCAGACCAGTCAGTGTTCAGGTGGGGTATCTCCATGTTCTCTCCAGACCAGTCAGTGTTCAGGTGGGGTATCTCCATGTTCTCTCCAGACCAGTCAGTGTTCAGGTGGGGTATCTCCATGTTCTCTCCAGACCAGTCAGTGTCCAGGTGGGGTATCTCCCTGTTCTCTCCAGACCAGTCAGTGTTCAGGTGAGTACAATAACATAGCTTAATAAAACGGAAATAACAAAAGAAAGGTATTTACATTACTCAAGCATATAGGCCACAACATAAAAATATGCGCTTCCTCCTACTGCATAATAGTAGATAATTACTTGTTTTGGATTGTAAGTCTTCCTGAAACTTCTCACTCACAAAGTGCCTACCGTGTTCAGAACTCTGAATCCACATCATCAAACTCCTCATCATCAAACTCCTCCCCACCGTCTTCATCTTCCTCTGAATTTACTTTAATGTCATCTTCTTTTTCCTGCGAGTGTGTCAGTGAGTTGCAACATGTGCTGTCATTGCCTTTGCAGAAGCAGTAGTTGGCGTCAAGCTTTGTCAGAAGAGGTAGCTTTAGTGACATGACCCCACCACCAGGAGTGGCTCCTCCAGGGAACAGAATACATGCAGGATTCTGCACAAATTGAGTGGCCATGGCATGAGTCGTGCGGCGACCGTTCGGTGTGAAGACCACAAGATCAAAATGGTCACCCCAACTGTGGATGGGGTCAATCTGCCTCTCCAAGCCAACTGTGCGCAGATACTTCTCTGGGTCCTCTGAAGCATATTTGGCATATGACTTCATCGTAGGTGGTGACAATGCGATGCTCGTTAAGATTCTTGACCAGCTCTGCGCTACCATATTTATGGTGGAGTCTTGCTGCAAGCCCCAGGGTTGTCTGATTCCAGCTCCCACTGATGTGCTGCTGGATGCACTGAGCGAGTGTAAGTGAGGTTTGGTCACTTTTCCTTCCTTTGATACTAGACAGGAGACAAACTTCAAAAGGGATGGACTTGTGGCTTGTATGATCTTGTCATGCTGGAAGCTGCCAAGGTCATATTCACGGTGCAAGGGAATATTCTGCACCTCAGCTTGCACTCTCTTCACAAGCTTGGTGATAACTTCATCAGCGGCAGTGGTTTTATCTCGTTTTACCAGTTTGAGTGACTGAGTGAGTGAGTTACTCATGGAATGTCTAAAACCAACAATAGTCTGGCACCCTTCCACCCTCATGACAGCTACAGCATCACCATAAAAGTCACACAAGTTAGATAGCATCTGCTTACTGCAGAGGTGCCCGGAGTTGGCTACATATATATCATGTAATTCGGACACTGTCCAGGTTGATGACTTGTCTGCATTCATGTGGTCAATGACAGCAGCTAAACAGCTATCAAATGGTCTGCACTGGGAACTTGCACTTGAGGAAACTCTCTTGAAGTCATCGTAGCACTTGGTGTGATACTGGGCATCAGCTGCATGCAGGTCCAGGACGGCATTTACCCGTAGAGCCACTTCCTCAGCCCATTGATCCTGGCGCTCATCACATTTAGACTAGATGATGTTTTTGAAGGATGGCATTCCTGGTCTCTCAACAGTCCGGCATTGTTTCACTGGCTTCCATCTATCAGGGTGTTTGGTGTCTTTGGGTTCGCAAATGATACCACAAAACAGACATTGTTTAGAAAACTCAAAGGCATGAGAACGAGACATGTTTCCCTAGCTGACCATCAGATGAGCTGAGTTTGCGTTTGGTTGCATTTCTAGACTTAGAGGTATATGAGCTATAACATGATTTGTGACAAACTACAGAGGCTGACACACCATGGGTAGCAATGGTGTTCGATAAAGTCTCAGTTGTAGCTGAATCGTCAAGCTCTTCACTCCTCTGAAGCAAAGCTGTAATGCCTTTTGGTCCAGATGTCTTGAAGTCATTGTCCTTGCCACACAGGGCTCGAATAGGCATTTCTTCCTTGACATGTCAATCTGAAATGAACAAAAGAAGAATGCACTATTTGGACCCTCCGTCTCTGCACTACCACACACTCTACATTACAGAGCAATATGGATACATTGCCAGGATGTACATTTCGGACGGGCTGTTCACTATTCCAATGAAAACATGTATTTCCCATGTTATTGGTATCCTACATGAACTTGACTGGTATTGCATTACTTTTTGGGTCTCTTTCTCTGCCTCAGTGCCTCAGATCTTCTATCACACAATTCTACATTAAGGAGAGCAAAAGTACCATATGAATACTCTATACAATATTTAGAATCAAACTTGATGCTTCTCTGTGTGACGAGGGATAGAGCCTGGTGAGGCGAGGCTAGGTAATAGCAGGTAATAATCACACATTCATGTCATGACATACATTGCTAACATAGCTAAGCTATGCTTGCATTAACATTAGTTACCGTCGGATGGCTAATGTTAACCCTAAGAGCTAGCTTACTACAGCTTGTGATCATATTATATTCAGTGTTTGTTATTGGATAGTAAAACCACAGTTTGTGTATCTGTTTCTATTTTCTCAACTTACTTGCATTGAAACAACAATCCTTGAAAATCAGGGGTCTGTATTTGTTGCAGCTGCAGTTGCTCATTGCCATCGTAGGAATGAAATCATGGTGCAAATTAGCCACTACTCACTTGGAAGTTTTGCGTTAACGATTAGCGCACTGAAGTCTAGGTCAAGGCTAGGAACTGGGGTTCTGCGGACATTTTATAAGGTAACAGTCACAGTCATTCTGCAATCTGTTAAATAAAGTTTTCATTCATTCATTCAGTCACATACAAAAATCCAATAGAATAGTTTCTAGTTGTGGCAGCAAACTGCTCCGCTGCCACGTAGACTCATGGCAGAGCTGCAGCAGTTACCCCATAACCAAGCATAAGCACCTAGAGTACCCCATTAGGCGCTCTACAAATTATTTCCATGAAAATTATCTATAAATTCAGCATCTTCTGAAACATTTATAAACAGAACATTCATAAAAAATTGCACCAAAATGAGTAGAAATTTGTTAAATAAATTTCTTCTCTTAAGTATCATAAATGGATTCAGCATCCTGAATAACCCCCAAAACAACTCCAACATTGTTCAAATTGATCAAGTAGTTTCTGAGATTTGTCCATTTAGGCGATTATGCAAATGTAGGCTAATTATGCAAATAAAAAAAGTTGCCCAACATTTACAACTTAGCATCCGGCAGTTTCTGAGTGCTGGGGATCCGTACTATCCATATCCATCATAAAACTTTGGTGGTTCCGAAATTTCCGGGTTCACAATGGGGCTCTATGGGATGGCAAATAGACTAAGAGCTCTCTTCTTGGTAAAGCCTGAGACGTGGCCAGCAGTAACAACCCCCCCTATACAGATGAAAACAAAAGATTTAAACAAAACGCATCTTTTGCCTAAAGGTCGCTGTTTGATGACATTGCAGCATCTACCTTTATGGGGGGGGGGGGGGGGGGGGGGTTAGTCCTGTGGTACAACATGTTCTTACAGTAATACTACTGGGTCTGTTTAGCTGTCATATAGTGAAGAATTGTGCACGTTGAATTTGGCACAGAGGTGGCTTTCCATTAAACAAGAAGATTGAAATATGGAGGCATTACAGATTTGGCCCCTGAGGGCCACCGTCCACGGACACCTATCTTCCAAAATGGCAACCATATACTGTAGCACTGCTTTCCCGGTAGGATGAATAGGCTGTATCTATGGATTCCACACGTTCTCTGGTTTCAGGTGATACCTCTATCTTCACTCAAGCTCCAAAAGACGGCAATGTCGACCGATGCATCATCAGTGAAGCAGCCGGTTTCATAGGGTTAACCTGACTTTTATACATTCAAACGTGTAAATCAAATGGGTTAGCAATGAAAATTGATTTACAGCTAATAAAACGATTACTGTGGCCATCTCAGGTGTCACACGCTTCTTGCTACAATTTAAGTTATTATCACAGATTCTTGAGAACTGGGACAAAATGTGTACCACAGAGAAAAGCCACAATTTATTTTTGTTGAAAATTAAAAAGACCTTAACCTCTTAACCTGTTAAGCCCTAGCCCTATTTTCTGAAACCCCGCCTAACAATACATACCTAAGTAAATGGAAGATGTCTCCACCTCTCTACAAGGTCCATTTGCATGTTCTTAGGTATCTAGGGACATCTTTTTTTTGTGATAAAATCTTTTTATTTTATTTTTTCAAACATTGATTGATTGATTGATTGATTGAAAACCTTATTAACAGATTGCAGAATGGGTACAATACAGTACAGCTCAATACACACAATTGTTACGGGGATGCAGACCAGAGAAAGACTTTCGTCTTGTTTACATCAGGGTCCCCCATTTTCAATTCATCAGGACATATATGACATACATGACATACAGATAGTCAGTACTGCTACATCTATACATGGGGGGGGGGCTGTACATTGGACGTGGTTGGGTGGGTTGGGTAGGAGGGGCGGGTAGGGAACACTGTACAACTGTACAAGCAAAACTGTACTTGGTCATTTACTGTACATTGGAGGGGGTTGGGTTAGGACATTTACAGGGGACAGTTTCGAATTGCAGTCTCCCGTAGGTGTTCTTTGAGAGTGGTTTTGAAAGTGGGTAGTGATTCACATTCCTTTACAGCTTTGGGTAGGGCGTTCCACATTGATGTGGCATAATTGCGAAACGTGTTTAGTCCCTTGTTTGAGCCGAATCTGGGTTTAACATGATTTGTGGAGCTCCCTCTGGTGTTGTGATCATGGTATTCACTGACCTTTGGGAAGTATTTTGACATGTACATGGGTACCTTGGTTGTGTAGTGTATCTTGTAGACCAGGCCCATTGCAAGTTGCTGTACTCTGTCGTCTACTCTAAGCCATCCTAGGTTGTCAAAGTGGGCAGGGGTGAGGTGGGTTCTACAGTAGGAGTAAGGTCAAGCAGTCTGACCAGTTTGTTTTGAGATGTTTGTAATTTAGTTTTTAGCGCCTTTGAGGTGCTTTGGTACCATGAGGTGCAAGCATAGTCGCAGTCAGTGGTGCGTTCCTGAAATCAACTGGGCGCCACGTGCACGCGCGCTCCCGGTGCGTGCGCGCGCTCCTGCGAATGCGCATAAATGTCCCCTCGCTTGAGCACAGACTACAGACGGTGCCTAATTGCCTCTACGAATGGAATGTAACACATGTCATTCACAACAAGTTAGGTGTGAATGTATCTGAGAACGTATTTAACACACCTGACGACCGGCGCTATTGATATGCAAATAGCGAGTACTGGGCTTGCACGTAGTGCACCCCTGTCCCATGAAGAACGCATGCCTGATCGTAGTACCCTTGAATGAGTGCTCCTGCCAGAGTCTTCAGGGTATTCTTGTTTACCAGAGAGGAGATCCGGTTGACTTGGTTGACTTTTTTGATTACATTGGATGCCATGATACATGAAACAAAGACATATCACAATACAATAATGATAATACATAAAAGACATCCCAATGCAACAACTTAACACAACATGACAAGACAATAATTGAGACAGATTGCACAGTGACCAACCCGAGCCCCCCCCCCATCAACCACGATCCCCAACCCTCGAAGACCCCGAGTCCGATGCCCCATGATCAAAGCATCAGCCTCTTTAACACCAACAAAAATAATAATAATAATATACATTTAAAAAAAGCGAAAAACGCTTTGGATTTCAATGAATCCAAAATGACAATGTGGTTAGAAGTGGCGGAGAGAATAAAAGCTAGCATATAATGGTAATGCCTGGTTAGGAGCGAATGATAATGGATGGATTATCCAATGGGGGGTCCGGGGGGGGGGGGGGGGGGGGGTAGCGAGCAGGAGCATATGTATGTAGGGTATTAAAGGCCCTGTCCACACGAGCGTTTGGATTTAATATGACCGAAGTTTGAAAAAATAAAACTCCGTCCACACGGTGAACACAGGTGAACAACCGTGTATAACTGCGTACTCACGGCAGAGCTGGGAACCCAGCAACCGATACATTTAGTACAATGCCAAAACAGTAGGCGGCGATGTTGTTCAGACATGAAGGCCATTTCAACCAATCAGAAAAGGCTGAACGCTCACTAAACTTCCTGTTGGGTCGCGATCTGCCATTAAATCACTGAAGAAGAAGAAGTAAACTTCCTGTTTAGAAGCACAGCTGGACCCTATTGATCATTTTGCCAACGGAACATATATTTTCAGCAAAGAAAGAAACTGCAATAAACAAATGGATACATTCACTGTGTTCTGCCTCTCAATTTGTTGATGAAACAAAACCATCAGCAACACAATTTACCACCAAGAGCGGATAGTTTAGTCTCACAAAAGACCGCCGGTGTTGTTAGCTACATGCTAATGTGAATGGCTATATCCATGTATAGTATATAGCTTAAATGCTAACGTAATGTGGTAACGTTACCGATATGAAATGGATGTAAACGTTATTTAACACATTGCAGAATGGGTACAATACAATACGGCTCAATACAAACAATTGTTAAGGGGATGCAGTCTGGACTGGGTTCCTTATAACAATAACTTGACAACACATGAGTTTAGTTTAGCTGCAGCTACATGTTTACTCTCAGCGTCAGGTCAGGAATGCGACAAGACATCAGTCGATCACAACACTCTTCAACACAGACGATACGTTTCGAACAAAAGTTTGTTACAATCATTTTCATATAACGCTACTTGGGACAACTCTGCTGTAAACACTGGTGTAGTTGGCTCTGCTATAATCTCTCTACCCCGCGGTCTGCCGTGAACATGGGAAATAATTGCGACAGCTCTGCTGTAAACACTGGGAATAACCTCGGTTGCTATGCCCACACGCAACTGCAAAACCGCACAACTTCACCCTGGCCACCGGTTTCAAAGACCGCGGTTGCAGTGTTTCAAGTTCAAGTTTCAAGTTTCTTTAATAGTTGTCATACAGAAGTACAGAATACTTTTGTACAAAATGCTTCTTACTGTTGCGCTCCAGAGACTGTAGCAAATCCCCGGTTGTGTGTGGCCGAACAGTGCAACTGCGCACATACAATCATGGTTATATTAAAACCAGCGTTCGTGTGGACGGGGCCTTCAGGTATTAGGTGTATATCTTGTATAAGACATTTATCTAAATGGTGATTTCATTGGATGTGCACTGTTTATTAATGCTTGTATATCTAATTTTATGTTGTCATTTTTGTTTATGTGTTTGTTTAAAAAAAAAAAAAAAAAAAAAACTGTATCTAGGGACATCTATGGATCTCAGGGAATGTATTCACATGTGTCTGTTACTAGGCTTGAGTAAATTGTGATGAAAGTAACAAAGGAGAATATAAATTGTGATTTTTCTTTGCATCACGTGTACAACAAATCTAAGCAAATTCATGAAGGGAAGATGATTAAACAGAAGGTTTTGTTGATACAGTACTGAATTCTGCCATCCGGACACATGCAATTTGAAATATTATTATAGAATATAGAATATTTTGCCTATAAATTACCTTATTATAGCCAAGTTGCACATCTATGGATCGGGCCAAATCTACTCATTCCAATGGCAGAGTTCAATCTGGATTTAGTATCACCAGAAATCTACTGTAAATACAGTTACTTTTTTATTATGGAAACTGATCCGCCATTTTGAATCAGATTTCAACGCGGATTTTTGCTAAACGTTCACAGAAAGGTAGATAAACGAACTCCGTTCTAATTTATGCCAATAACGTTCAGTTTTGTGGTAGATAATCCCGGAAAATAAGAGAAATAAAAAGAGTTATTCCACAAGTCATTTGATTGACAGAAGCTGGCTTGAGCTGGGTTACCTGGGTAGTGTCGTTTTTCGAAATTTCAACGCTCATTGAAAGCCCTGTCTGTCCTTCATCATTATGACTACAAATAAAGTGGCGCCACAGAGCTTTTAGCGTCTATATTCGCTTGTTTATGAATTACATTTGGTTCATTACAATTTACTCAAGCCTAATAAAAGACACAATATTTCTGACACTCGAAATACATTTCCTGAGATCCATAGATGTCTCTAGATACCAAGAACATGCATTATTTTCTTCAACTAATACATTTAATTTAATTTGACTTAATTTAATTGTCTTGCCACTATTGTTATTATTATTATCATTATTATTATTATTATTATTATTATTATTATTATTATTATTATTATTATTATTATTATTATTATTATTATTATTATTATTATTATTATTATTATTATTATTATTATTATTATTATTATTATTATTATTATTATTATTATTATTATTATTATTATTATTATTATTATTATTATTATTATTATTATTATTATTATTATTATTATTATTGTTATTAAAATAAAGCCTTTATCTCAAGCCGACTCGACTACTGTAATGCACTCCTTACCGGCCTCCCGAAAAAATACGATGATAACTATTTTATTGCAATGCACTATTGCATTATTTTATTCTATTTGACTAACTATTTTATTGCACTGCACTATTTTACTTTGTATCAGTGATAATCACACCGTAAACAAAGACGCCTATTAACACTTTCAGCACCAGATGGCGCTGTTTACTGTTACAGTTGAAAGGCCAGCGCCTTTTAACATGGGGATACGTGGCTGTGTTCACAGGCCTAAAGCTATATTATATATTATAGCTATGGATCTAATAATATAGTCGATTGTCATTGAGTTTCTTCCGGTCAAGATGCAAAAAACAGATAATTTCCGTTTTATACCGTCGTGAATATGAGTGTAGTTTCAGGGTGGTCTGGTGTCATTTCCAAAATGCTTCGTAATGGCCGGCAACGTGTATTCTAGTAAACGCGTTATCGTTTCTTCCCTGGACTAGCTACTGTTCTCAAATCAAATTTAGATTATCGGTATTATGTTTCATCATGGATGCATGAAGGGGGGGGGGGGGGGGGGGGGGCGCCCCTCCGTGCTTTGATCGCAACCAACGGAACATGCCACACACACACGCCCCGATTAGCATGAATGAATTTTTTGATCAACACAATATTGATACCATATAGTCCTTACCTTGACCAGGATCTGTCCCGAAAAGAATATTCCAATTATCTGATCGCCATTCCAAGTACTGATGTCGATCAAGGTGCCAACGTAATCCAGCATTGAACATGAACCCGACCCTCGTCAATGCGTTATAAGCGGTTGGCTTGACAGAGTAGTTAGACTCCGCCCCCCGGCCGCAGCTCGGCCCAGACACCAAGCCACATCGCTTCAAATGGAGTGCAATAGCGGCCGCAAGGCGTTAGGCGGCGGCATTGGACTTTTGAGATCTCAGACTCATCCCCTGTGATAACACAGGCTGCCGGCATGTCTTTATACTCTGGTTTTCGGGGGTTCTGGCGCTCAACGTTCGGCGAGTTAACCCTAGATCTTAGATCCTAATATGAAAAATGATGTGATTTAATGTTCTATGTCTTACCTTGACTTTGTCTATTTTGCTGCTATTTTATGCTTTATGTCTGCACTTTATGCATTGCTCTTGATCTGCCAATGTTGTGCTCATTTTATGCCTGTCTTTTTGTACTGCTGTGAAGCACTTTGAGCTGCAATTCTTGTATGAAAGGTGCTATACAAATACAGTGTATTATTATTATTATTATTATTATTATTATTATTATTATTATTATTATTATTATTATTATTATTATTATTATTATTATTATTATTATTATTATTATTATTATTATTATTATTATTATTATTATTATTATTATTATTATTATTATTATTATTATTATTATTATTATTATTATTATTATTATTATTATTATTATTATTATTATTATTATTATTATTATTATTATTATTATTATTGTTTGCTTCATTAATTAAAGGGTGTGAATTTAAGTGTTCTCTAGTGCCTTTTGTCTGCTTTAAGGTGGTGGTATAAGTTAAAGGTTGTGGTGTTGAAGTAAAGAAATTCCGTGCCCGCTTATGCGGGCACCTATCTGGGCTAAGCCCCGGATCTCCTACAATCCTAAATCCGCCCAACTTCTGATGTGCATTTATTGGGTCTCATAGTAAGATAGCAACTTAAAAAAGTTTATTTTATTTTAATAACGCTTTTATTTTTAAGGCAAAACCACGCCGACCTCAGTAGATGTGAAGCTAAGGGAGAGGCGTGCCTTGTCATACTGTCTTTTCTTTTAGCCTGAGTGATAGTAATGTGTCATGTCATGGCTGCGTCAGCTTTTCTTTTAGCTCCTGGTGTCAAAACATTTCCATTTTGTTTTCTGATTATTTTCTCTCCCTGGTTGGATAGCTAACATAGCGTCAGCTAGCTAGTTCGCTATCACAGGTGATACAACTGTGATTCTGTGTGACATATATTTACTTATGACATATAGTAGCTTTCTAATAACTCAACAATTGACTCCACACCTGTTTCCTTTCTTCTACTCTATTCTTTAGGTTGACTGAGTCATGGAACGGTGAGGAAGTCTAACCCTTGGGGCATGATGCTGCCTCTATACAGCTTCTCTCCCCTCCTCCATCTCCTTCTCTTCCTCCTTCTTCTCCTGCTAAGCCAATCCCAGTTCCTGCAAGAGCAGAAGACAGCACCAGGCCTCCTGCTCTTCACCCAGCCCACATATAATGCCTCCATCTTTGAGAACTCTGCGACCAGGACTTACACCAGGAGCGATGTGAAAATGGGCATCGTTCTTGGCCCGCCTCGCTCCCTAGGCATCAGATACTCCATTGAGTTTGGAAACAGCGAACAGATCTTCCAGGCAGAGGAATCCGTAATGGGTGACTTCTGTTTCCTCCGTATACGAACTAACGGAGGCAACGGTGCCATCTTGAATCGAGAGGTCCAAGACAATTACACGCTGACGGTAAAGGCATCTGGCCAAGGAGGCCTAGAGGCGTTTGCCACTGTTTATATCAAAGTCCTCGATACCAACGACCTGCGACCTCTGTTCTCCCCGACGTCATATTCCTTTGTTGTCCCCGAGAATGCCTGTTTGGGAGCCAGCGTAGGAAGGGTGACAGCCACAGACGCAGACGTGGGCTCCAATGGGGAGTTCTACTATTTCTTCAAGAACAGGGTGGCGTTCTTTGCCGTCCACCCGACCAGCGGGGTCGTCTCCTTGACCGGTCGACCCAGACGGGAAACACAAGACAGATTTGAGCTGGACGTGCAGGTCGTGGACAGAGGGATGAAACTGTACGGGAACAATGGCATTAGCAGCACCGCGAGACTCGTCCTCACCATCAGTGAGCCAGTCAACGAGTTTCCCCCCATTCTCAGTGCAGCCGCCATGACTCCATCTTGGACGGACAGTGACCCGGTCTATGTTCTGGTGACTGTGGACGACCAAGACGAGGGTGTGTCTGGGGATATCGAGTGGGTAACTATCATCGAGGGCGACCCCTTAGGACAGTTTGTGGTTGACCGGTCACCCGTAGGCAATGAGTACACGGTTAGAACCTCAGAGTTGGTGGACTGGGGTCAATTCCCTTACGGCTGCAACCTAACCTTCCAGGCTAAAGACAGGGGCACGCCTCCAAAGCTTTCCAACACCCAGGTAGTTCAGTTGCTGGTGACCAAGCCAGAGCCGCCAGCAGTGCTCAGGTTTGAGAAAGGTGTTTACGAGGTCAAGCTAAGTGAAATAACGCCCCCGGGCACTATCGTAGAAGTGGTGAGAATCTCCCCGGCTCCTCCCTCGGTCAATTACACCTTCAGCGGTGCATCAAACGACGCGCTGTGCTTCAACATACATCCCACGAACGGAGTCGTCACGGCCACGAGTAAATTGACCACAATGCCACAGGGGGTCACGGAGATAGAGGTGGTCGATGTTATTAGTCAGTTGCGAACACGACTCCAAATCACCATTGAGGACGCTAATGACAACACCCCGGAATTCACAGAGCCTTTCTATGAGATCTCCATTAATGAGAGCTTACCGCTGGGCACTGTCATTCTTGTGGCCTCCGCTGTGGATGGCGACAAAGGGGAGAACGGGTATATAACCCACACTATTGCCGGTCTGCAGTCTCTACCGTTTGCAATTGACCAGGACACGGGAGAGATAAAGGTCACCAGAGAGCTGGATTTTGAGTCTTCAGCCGATATCTATGCTTTTGCTGTGCGGGCCTCGGACTGGGGTTCACCTTACAGAAGGGAGAGTGAGGTTAATGTAACGGTCCGCCTGCTCAACATCAACGACAACCAGCCTCTGTTCGAGAGAGTGTCGTGCAGAGGGATGATCGCTCGGGATTTCCCAGTGGGCCAGACGATCGTCGCCATGTCTGCGATAGACATCGACGAGCTGGAACTATTGAGGTACAGGATACTCTCAGGGAATGAACTAGACTACTTCAACTTAAACCCAGAATCTGGAGCTTTGTCGCTGAGAAGGACATTAGACGGGGCCAACTTAAGAAGTGGGATATTCAATCTGAAAGTAGTTGCGACAGACGGGGAGATCTTCTCCGACCCTACATTTGTTAACGTGTCTGTCGTGAGGGGTAAGATGCTGTCGAGGGGGTTTAACTGCAAAGAGACCAGGGTGGCCCAGTTGTTGGCGGAGAAAACGCTCATAAAGGTTTCCGCTACCGACAGACCTGTAGTTGATGAGGGCTACACAGACCTCTTCTCTGTCAACAAACAAACTCCACAGTTTGAGTCTTTACCTTTGAGTATTCTCGTGAGGGAGGACCTCGCCGTCGGCGCTAGCGTACTTCAGTTGAGAGCACAAGACGGCGACATGGGCTTCAATGGACGTATTGTCTTTTCCATATCCGATGGCAACAAAGAAAACGGCTTTAATGTTGACATGGAGAGCGGCTTGTTAACCGTGTTCCAGCCACTGGACCGGGAGAGGACGGACCGCTACTTCCTCAATATCACCATCTATGACCTGGGCGTCCCTCAGAGGTCCACTTGGAGGCTGTTGACGGTGATCGTCGAGGACGCAAACGACAACGATCCGCAGTTCCGCCAGGACAGCTTCTCCGCCACCGTGTCGGAGAGCTCCCTGTCGGTCGTCGGCATGGAGGTCATCACCGTCGGCGCCACCGACAAGGACGCGGGTCAAAACGGAGAACTGTCTTACACGCTGCTGACGAACGTCCCCGAATTCGGCATAGACAGAGAGACCGGCAGAGTGTTTGTGGCCAGCCAGCTGGACAGGGAGGCCTCCCCGACTTTCAGTCTGAAAATCGAGGCCAGGGACAAGGCGGAGAGAGGCACCCAGAGGTCATCGGTGACTACTCTGACTATCACCCTGGACGACGTCAACGACTGTACCCCGGTTTTCCTCCCAAGGAGCTACAGCGCCAGAGTGCTAGAGGATCTCCCGCCAGGGGCCGTGATCACCTGGCTGGAGACGCAGGACCCCGACCTCGGCCCCGGGGGGCAAGTCCGATACTCTCTGGTCAATGACTTGGAGGGGCAGTTTGAGGTGGGTCACGTGAGTAATGGGTCTCGTCTATCAAGCAAAATTTATTAAAAAAAATTTACTTTCAACCCTGTACACGTATGGAAATATTGATAAATGAGGCCCAATACGTGAATATCAACATTTCCATTCAGATTTTGTATATGTTATATATTATCCAAAAATTTATTCAAAGACCAGTGTTTAAAAAATACATATGATTACACCCTTTTAACCTCTTAACAGGTACCCAAGGACTGCATACTTAGAGGACTGCATACTTAGAAAGCTTAGCTTTATACTTTATACTTATAGCTAAGGCTGTCTTAAATACTTCGAAGCTTCATTCGATGGGCATGGGATTCGAATATGAAAATAAAATTAGATTATTAAAAAAAAATATATATATATATATATATATATGTTTTTTTATTTAAAAAAATGTTTGGTGCAAAATCAATTCTGCCTCTCTTTGTTAACTACAACAAGCAATGCTGTTTGTTATTTAAGATGAGGTCGGACTCGGCACTGACAGATTTGTGTTCATTGTGCTGCTTTTATAAAGCCTCAAATGACGGCTTACAATATTTCATGAAAGCAAAGTGTTTTGTTTGTCTAAGATTTAAAAGGGTTTAAACTTTACAGCACTGACAAAGTTGAACAAAGTGCTGTATAAGTCCCACAACATAAAAAAAAAAAATAATAAAAAGAAAATATATAATTTGAATTTTTTTTATCTTGAAGCTTCGAATTAAAATCGAATATCGGCCCGAAGCTTCAAATTCCAAAAAGAATTCGAAGGTCAGCCCTACTTATAGCACATACATGAGCCTCACTCAAATCACTTGTAGTGCTAATGAAATAGAGTAACAGAGGTCTGAACTTGAGTTGAACTTGAACTTGTGTACTCACATCTTTCTTTAGTGGTTGCAATATAAAAAAAAGAAAATATAAAATATATATAAAAAATAGGTATAAGCTGGAAAAAAAATAATACATTTCCTCATCTACCGCCGTTCATTCTGAAGTCTGATTCACTTCTTGTTTTCGCTCGTCAACTTTTACCTACTTCCTCTAGGATGGCTTAGAGTAGACGACAGAGTACAACAACTTGCAATGGGCCTGGTCTACAAGATACACTACACGACCAAGGTACCCATGTACATGTCAAAATACTTCCCAAAGGTCAGTGAATACCACGATCACAACACCAGAGGGAGCTCCACAAATCATGTTAAACCCAGATTCGGCTCAAATAAGGGACTAAACACGTTTCGCAATTATGCCACATCAATGTGGAACGCCCTACCCAAAGCTGTAAAGGAATGTGGATCACTACCCACTTTCAAAACCTCTCTCAAGGGACACCTACGGGAGACTGCAATTCAACACTGGCCCCTGTAAATATCCTAACCCAACCCCCTCCAATGTACAGTCATTTACCTAGTATGGTTTTGTCAATAGTTCAATGTACAATTTTGTTTGTTTGTACAGTGTCTCCTCCCCCCCCCCCTCAATGTACAGTTTTACTTGTTTATACAGTGTGCCCCCCCCCCCCAACCACCTCCAATGTAAATTACCCAGTATGGTTGTCAATATCCCAATGTACCCAACCCCCCCCACCCAACCTCCTCCAATGTACAGTTTCTACGTCAAATGTATATACTCCCTTTTCTTGACTCCTTCTGTATCACAAACAGTACTGTATTTGCAAATCTGGTATGTCATAAATGTATAGATGTAGCAGTACTGACTATCTGTATGTCATGTATGTCATATATGTCCTGATGAATTGAAAATGGGGGACCCTGATGTAAACAAGACGAAAGTCTTTCTCTGGTCTGCATCCCCTTAACAATTGTGTGTATTGAGCTGTACTGTATTGTACCCATTCTGCAATCTGTTAATAAAGTTTTCAATCAATCAATCAATCAATCAATGCAGTATCATTGGAAAGGTACACACAATGGCTACAACGCTGACCAAAAACTTCTGCCATCAGCGGATGATTGGCAGTTCTGGAGCGTCTGGAATCCGGGGTGGTCATCTGACGCGCGGCGCGTAAGAAGACCCTCGCCTGACATATTGTCACGTAACTTGAGAACCGAGGCACGGATTTGGTCGAGTGAGGTGGCATTCGAACGGCAACAAATATATCTTTAGAGCGTTATATAAATATGTTCTGCGAATAATGCAACCCCCGGCCGCTAGACGCTCGCAATCCCCATGAGGGCCCGATTTCGGGCCTGTGCAAGTTAAGAGGTTAAATGTCAAAATGTGTGTATATATATATAACGTATAGCGTGTGTTCTATAACAGGTAGATTCTGAGAGTGGCGTGGTGAGGATCGGGAAGGAGCTGGACTTTGAGAAACAGCAGTTCTACAACCTGACTTTATTGGCAGAGGACAGAGGAGTTCCCAGCCTCAGCACTCAATCGTTTCTAGAAGTGGAGGTATATGGCAACACACACACGCACGCACGCACGCACGCACGCACGCACGCACGCACGCATGCACGCACGCACGCACGCACGCACGCACGCACGCACGCACGCACGCACGCACACACACACACACACACACACACACACACACACACACACACACACACACACACACACACACACACACACACACACATTAAGGCTGTCCCCGAAGCCTGTTTTTGGGATTCGAACTTCGTCAGGGTTTTTCAAACGAACGTTCAAACCTTCGTTAAAAATTCAATTTCTTTTTTTTAAATAATTATAATTATAATTTTTTTTTAATAAATATCCTCAAACTAAATCCTCAATTTGAATAAAGTGATTAATCTGATTAAATTAGTATTTTTTTTATTTATTAAATCAACTTTCCAGCCCCAGACCCAGCCCAGGGAGAAGCCCCAGCCCAACTAAATCAATTAAATCAACTTTCTTTAATGAATATAACTCATCAGTTTCTTTTAATACTATAATATGAGTGTAGCCTAATCTTTATCTGCAACTGTGAAGAAAAACCCCATTGGTTTAAACAGAATTAATATATTTTTTTTTTATTATTATCTTTTTTTTAATAAAAAATATAAAATTCTAATGTTATATTAGAATTTATATAATTAGAATTATATAAATCAGAAACGACCTTCGATAAAAACAAAATGGACACATATCTTAATCAAATTAATCTCCCTAAACTTTCAGAGGATGACGCAGTTAGAA
Source organism: Notolepis coatsorum (assembly GCF_963971535.1). NCBI lineage: Eukaryota > Metazoa > Chordata > Actinopteri > Aulopiformes > Paralepididae > Notolepis > Notolepis coatsorum. Next base: position 518,476 of record NW_028174323.1, on the reverse strand, counting down.
ACACCGATCACACTAGAGGAACTCAAGAAGGCCATATCCGAAATGCAAAGTGGTAAGGCTCCTGGAAGAGACGGTATCCCACCAGAAATGTACCTCTCTTGTTGGGACATAATTGGACCCTTATTACTAAATATGATTTTATACTCAGTCAAGGAGGGGAACTTCCATAAGAACGACAATATTGCACTCATAACAGTCCTCCTTAAAAAAGACAAAGACCCCACCGAGTGCGGTAGTTACAGACCCTTAAGCCTCCTCGGAACCGATATCAAACTGTACTCTAAGGTATTAGCCATCAGATTACAAAAGCATATGACGTCTTTAGTTCATCCGGACCAAACTGGCTTCATAAGAGGCCGCTTGATCACTGATAACATAAGACGATTACTGCACGTACTAGATGCCGACAAGGACGACACCATACCTAAGGCGATGCTGTCCCTGGATGCAATGAAAGCTTTTGACAGGCTGGAATGGTCGTATCTATGGGCAGTATTAGAGAAGATGGGGTTAGGTAAAGGTTTCATTGATATGATTAAAGTATTATACAAAGACCCATCGGCCATGATTACAACAGGTACAATCATCTCTGAAATCTTTCCGGTATCACGCTCAGTTAGACAGGGTTGCCCTCTTAGTCCCGGACTATTCGATCTATCATTAGAGCCTTTAGCACAATATATAAGACTATCCCAATCCATAGAACCAATCGTAATCAAGGGCACACAACATAAAATTAGTTTATATGCGGACGACGTAATACTGTTCATGCAAAACCCCAACACCACATTGCCTCATCTGCTCAAGTTGATTGAGAACTTTGGAGATTTATCGGGATTTAAGATAAATTGGCCGAAGTCGGCTTTCCTTCCACTTAACGCCCCTGCAAAAAAAAGATATAACCCTCCCAGAAGAGATACCTATGGTAAAACACTTTAGATGTTTGGGAGTGGAAATATTCCGCACCATAAGACAAACGGTGAAGCACAATTACACTATTGATAGGTGGGCAAAACTTAAAAACTCAGTACAGGCACGGATATCAATAGTTAAGATGGACGTACTACCTAGAATCAACTTCTTCAGCTCAATGCTACCGTTACCCCCTCCAGAGGGTTACTGGAAAAAATTACACTCCTCCACATACAAATTTATTTGGAATAACAAACCACCACGTATAAAAAGATCCACCGCACAGAGAAATAAAGCAGACGGTGGTATGGCATTTCCAGATTTTTTCCACTATTTTAAAGCGTACACTTTAAGACCATTGACAACATGGTTTGATCCCCAATCATTAGTATCCTGGAGAAAATTAGAAGAAAATATAGTAGCCCCACATAGACTGAAGGACATAGCATACACTAAACTATCAATTAAGCATTGCGAATGGAAATTTGGCCCCATAATTACTCATGCGATCCGGATATGGCGTGAAACACTAAAAAAATATCCTAACCCACATAAATGGCATAATCATACTCCCTTATTCAATAACAATGCACTCTTGATTGGAAAACGACCTATAAGATTCCCTATATGGGAAAAGCAAGGCATACACTCATTAGGGGATGTTTTTAACAAACAGGGTTTTTGTAGTTATGAAGAAATACGCAAAAAAATTTATCTCACCAAGTCCACACATCTTTTTTACATACAGTTATTGTTATGTTTGAAGTCTCAAGGTGTTCCATTAAAGATACCAATTGAACACCACAGATACCACAAATTCTTCTATGAAAGAGACATCGAGAGGTTTTGTTTCAGATTTTTATCATCAATTACTAACGTCCTCGTATGAAACCCTCCACCTAGACTCCGTCTGGAGGAGGGATATACCAGACCTGGAAAGTGATTTTGATTGGCAAGAAGCCTGGGCAAATGTTCGACTCACATCAAGGAACCCGGACCATCAACAAATCAATCTTAACTATATTCACAGGACATACTTGACTCCTATAAGACTGAAAAAAATGGGTCTTATACAAGACTCCAAATGCTCCTTATGTACAAATGGGGACGAGGGGACATTTATGCACATGTACTGGGACTGCCCACCAGTTAAGATATTCTGGAAAGAGGTGACCCAGCAATTATCAAATCTCTTAACTTGGAATATACCTGTACACCCCTCTGTATTACTGCTGAATGATGTTTTTGAGTGTGCAGTACATCCACAGCTAAAGAGATTGGTTTTTATCGGGTATCACAGTGGCTAAAAAGCTGATAGCATCACGATGGTTCCAACCGGAAAAAATTTGCCGAAAGGTCTGGATTATTACATATCTCGATGTGATCTATCAAGAAATATCTACAGCAAGAATTTTGGGTCTTAATGAATCCAAAATTACATTGTGGTTAGAAGTGGTGGAGAAAATAAAAGCTAGCATATAATGGTAGTGTCTGGTTAGGAGCGAGGGATAATGGATGGATTATCCAATGGGGGGTCCGGGAGGGGGGTACGAGCTAGAGCATATGTGTGTAGGTTTTTAGATAACAGGTATTAAGGGTATATCCTGTATATAAGACAATTAACTAAAATGTGATTTCATTGGATGTGCACTGTCAACTAATGCTTGTATATCTTATCGTGTGTTGTCATGTTTGTTTATGTGTTTGTTTAAAAAATAATAAAAAAATAGAATACAAAAAAATTCGAATGTTGATTTAGAATTCGAATGCCAACGTAACAAACGAAGGTTCGAACGTTCGAACGTTTGGGCTCAGCCCTAACACACAAACACACACACGCACGCACGCACGCACGCACGCACGCACGCACGCACGCACACACACACACACACACACACACACACACACACACACACACACACACACACACACACACTTCAGAAACAAACAGAGGGAAGTCTAGTAAAAAAATTTAAAAGTAATAATTTTTTCTTCTTAAAAGTTAATCGTGAGTTAAAAAAAATAGTGGCGTTAATAGAATCGGGCGATAATGCGGTAATACCGCGTTAACTTTGACAGCCTTAATTTAAATGTTTCAAAAATGTTCTTATGTACCCCAGTTGCTATTGCATGCACATATTTGTGTTTTATTACACGTATATGTACATACATACCAACTATTCACCTGTTTTATTCTCCACCCATCCATAGCAACACTATTATCACCGACATCTAAGAAGGGAGATCCCCCCTTGAACGGCCCTTCTAAGGTTTCTCTCCTCCACATGCTTTTTTCCTATTGGTCTGGGAGTGTTGCATTTATTTATTTTACATTTATTTTGGATTTCATGGTGTTTTTTTTTCTTGATTTATTGAGATGTTTCTTCTTGAATAGTTTAAAGAAGACTTGTCCGGCCCATGGGGACATTAACTTGTGATGTCGGGCTTTACAAATCAATTTAATTTGATTTAATATGCATTTATATGTCCAGTGATACAGGTATAAAGACACTATGGCCAGGCACTCTACTACTGGCCCCTGAGCAGCTAACACTGGAGCGGTTAAAGCTGAGGTGCCTTGCTCAAGGGCACAGCTAGCAGGCACGTGGACACATAGAGCCCTAAGGGGTGCACAAGCACCTGGCCTTTTTTGCCTCATAAAAAAGTGCCCTTTTTATGCCAATTATTTTTACCATATTTTCTTTTTTACCTCCATATAGAGAGAGTGATCTGCAATCTGCTTGGGTTGGGGGTGCAATTCCTAACAGGCTCAACCATATGGATAAAAAGTTCCCATATTATGTGCATTACACAAACTACATTACATTGTTATGGTTTGTAACCGACCCCAAACGCACAACACAAGACAGGTATGATGGTTTGCCAAGAAACAGATATTTATTGAGAGACAGGGAAAAAAGGGCACTGTCCCTTTAAGGGAGAACACAAATACAGGAATATAACAAGAGGGGAAAAACTAGGTGCCTTTAAGAGGCGGGCAGGAAAAGGGTACACTAAGGGAAGGTTAATGAACGCTAGGGGAACAATTAAAGGAACGCTAGGGGAAGGTTAAAGGAACAGAGGAACTAGAGACTAGGAGATGTCGGGACAAGGAGAGCTAGGGAACAGGAGAACTGGGGACTAGGAGAACTAGGGACAAGGAACTAGGTGGAACTAGAAGGGGAGAACTTGGGACCAGGAACTAGGTGGAACTAGAAGGGGAGAACTAGGGACAGAGGGGACTGAGGCCCGCGGAGGCGGGCTGGGGACAGGGAGGAAACGGGGACTGGTGGGAAAACATCTGGGCCGCTCTGCAGAACAGAGGAGAGGGTTAATATTCAAAAGGGAACAAACAGAGCAGATGCAGAACAGTCCAAATAAACAAAGTAACAAAGTAATAATATCTTCGTGTGACAAACACACAGGGGGAGATGTAATGTCCAAAAATACTATCTTAAGTGAGAACAAAAACAGAGTGGGAGATGAAATGTCCAAACTACTAACTAAGTGAGAACAAAAAGGAGGCATTACGCTGGGTGAGTGACTTAACAATCAAAACTCACCCAAGCGTATGCGTAATGGTACAGGAACAGCAGCGGGACGAGGGCAAGAGGCATTACGCTGGGTGAGTGACATCACAATCAAAACTCACCCAGGCGTATGCGTAATGGTACAGGAACAGCAGCGGGACGAGGGCAAGAGGCATTACGCTGGGTGAGTGACATCACAATCAAAACTCACCCAGGCGTATGCGTAATGGTACAGGAAACGCAGCGGGACGAGGGCAAGAGGCATTACGCTGGGTGAGTGACATCACAATCAAACTCACCCAGGCGTATGCGTAATGGTACAGGAAACGCAGCGGGACGAGGGCAATAGGCATTACGCTGGGTGAGTGACATCACAATCAAAACTCACCCAGGCGTATGCGTAATGGTACAGGAAACAGCAGCGGCGGCGAGGGTGTCGCCACCGGGTAGCTGGCTGTCCGAGCCGAGAACAGAGTGGTGCTGGAACAGGCGGCGGTGGCGAGGGTGTCGCCACCGGGTAGCCGGCTGTCCGAGCCGAGGACAGAGTGGTGCTGGAACAGGCGGCGGTGGCGAGGGTATCTTCGTGAAAAATACACAAAGAGCAAAGTACCAAAACAAATACAAAGAGAATACTATCTTTGGTGTGAACAAACACACAGTGGGAGATGTAACGTCCAAAATAATATCCAAGTGAAACAAACAGAGGCACAACGCTGGGTGAGTGACTGTCAGATTAAAAAGGTGGTAATTCTTCAGTGTTAGAAACACACGAAAACGGAGATGATCTAGACAGTCAGAACTCACCCAGACGTATGCGTAATGGTGCAGGAACAGCAGCGGCGGCGAGGGTGTCGCCACCGGGTAGCTGGCTGTCCGAGCCGAGAACAGAGTGGTGCTGGAACAGGCGGCGGTGGCGAGGGTGTCGCCACCGGGTAGCCGGCTGTCCGAGCCGAGGACAGAGTGCTGGAACAGCGGCGGTGGCGAGGGTGTCGTCACCGGTAGCCGACTGTCGGAGCCGAGGAACAGAGTGCTGGAACAGCGGCGGTGGCGAGGGTGTCGTCAACCGGGTAGCCGCTGTCGGAGCCGAGGAACAGAGTGGCGCGCCACACCTTGGTGTGCACGTCGGAACCGAGAGACGCATCGGGGTGCGTCTGCGTGGAGTAGTGTGCCAAGCACGAA
>NW_028174323.1:445355-507855 GCF_963971535.1 Notolepis coatsorum | reverse complement strand
TAGGAGTACTCTATGATGAGCTGCATCATACCCGGAGACACCCCAGGGATAGTGTAGACTGCTTTCTCTGAGTCGCTCCAGCGAGTGAAGAGGGCTCTGTGGGACACAGAGTATAGAGAAATCTGATGAGTAAACAGTAAGCAACATTCTGTCCTGTGTAGTAATATATTTTTACTGTAGAAGTATAGGGTCTTAGCACAGTAGAAGTATAGTATCTTTTTACAGTAGAAGTACAGTATAGTATCTGTTTACAGTAGAAGTACAGTATATGATCTGTTTACAGTAGAAGTACAATATATTATCTGTTTACATTAGAAGTACAGTATAGTATCTGTTTACAGTAGAAGTGCAGTATAGTATATTTTTTCAGTAGAAGTACAGTATAGTATCTTTTTACAGTATAAGTACAGTATAGTATCTTTTTACAGTAGATGTACAGTATAGTATCTGTTTACAGTAAAAGTACAGTATGGTATCTGTTTACTAACGAAGCTAATCTGAACTAAGCTAAGCTGAAGCAAGCTTCTTCTTCTTCTTTTGAATTTCCGGCCGTGTAGACGCATCGTGGCGTATTACTGCCCTCCGCAATTCTTTTGATGGGCTCTTCTTCTTCTTCTTCTTCTTCTTCTTCTTCTTCTTCTTCTTCTTCTTCTTCTTCTTCTTCTTCTTCTTCTTCTTCTTCTTCTTCTTCTTCTTCTTCTTCTTCTTCTTCTTTTCCCGCAGTCTACTGGAATCCGTCATCCCCTACATTGTCCATTGGAGTGCAGCTAATGCTGCTACTTCCTGTCTGAGCCCCCCTCTGCGGGACACTCCTTGCCCCCTGCAATCTTATTCTGGGCTGCTTGGTCCCTCACAACCCCCTCATCCAATTCCCTAACCACCTCCTCCCATTTCAGACCGTCCATTCCCAAATGTTGAACCGCTATCCTAACAATCAGCTTTACACTATCTGTTCTACCCCGTAGCCTCTGCCATACCATTAACTTCCCCTGCCACGAAGGCCACAATACCAAATTTCTCCTCCCTTACCCTCTCTCTATCCTCCTGCTCTACTCTCTCTCCTGAACCAAGCTAACCTGAACCAAGCTAAACTTACCTGAAATAGTCGCTGCAGTCACACAGGAGGGGCTTGTGGGCATTCAACTCAGTGCTGTTGACTTTAATAACCACATCACAGAACCTTCCCTCCAGACGCAGCTCATTAATATCTGAAAAACAGATATTACATTACATTACACAAACTAAAAACAGATATTACATTACATTACACAAACTAAAAACAGATATTACATTACATTACACAAACTAAAAACCGATATTGTCTGAATTAAGAAAGAAATGCACCACCTTTGGCTGATCGTAATTAATTAATTTCTTAGGATTTATTTTGGTCTAAAAAATGTTTAAGGTTCTTAGATGGATCCCCTGCTGCCTCCTCCTCCTCTTCCTCCTCCTCTTCTTCCTCCTCTTCCTCCTCCTCCTCCTCCTCCTCCTCCTCCTAATCCTCCTCTTCCTCATCCTCCTCCTGCTCCTAATCCTCCTCTTCCTCCTCCTGCTCCTCCTCCTCCTCCCACTCTTCCTCATCTTCCTCCTCCTCCTTTCCCCCCTCTTCATCTTCCTCCTCCTCCTAAGTCTCCTCTTCCTCCTCCTCCTCATGCTCCTAATCCTCCTCTTCCTCCTCCTCCTCCTCTTCCTCCTCTTCCTCCTCCTCCTCCTCCTGCCGCTAATCCTCCTGCTCCTCCTCCTTTTCCTCCTCTTCCTCCTCCTCATACTCCTCATACTCCTCCTAACTAAAAACAGATATTACATTACATTACACAAACTAAAAACCGATATTGTCTGAATTAAGAAAGAAATGCACCACCTTTGGCTGATAGTAATTTATTAATTTCTTAGGATTTATTTTTGTCTAAAAAATGTTTAAGGTTCTTAGATGGATCCCCTGCTGCCTCCTCCTCCTCTTCCTCCTCCTCTTCTTCCTCCTCCTCCTCCTCCTCCTCCTCCTCCTCCTCCTCCTCCTCCTCCTCCTAATCCTCCTCTTCCTCATCCTCCTCCTGCTCCTAATCCTCCTCTTCCTCCTCCTGCTCCTCCTCCTCCTCCCACTCTTCCTCATCTTCCTCCTCCTCCTTTCCCCCCTCTTCATCTTCCTCCTCCTAAGTCTCCTCTTCCTCCTCCTCCTCATGCTCCTAATCCTCCTCTTCCTCCTCCTCCTCTTCCTCCTCCTCCTGCCGCTAATCCTCCTGCTCCTCGTCCTCTTCCTCCTCTTCCTCCTCCTCATACCCCTCCTCCTCCTAATCCTCCTCTTCCTCCTCCTCCTCCTCCTCCTGCTCCTAATCCTCCTCCTGCTCCTCCTCCTCCTAATCCTCCTCCTGCTCCTCCTCCTCCTCCTCTTCCTCATCTTCCTCCTCCTCCTCTTCCTCATCTTCCTCTTCCTCCTCCTCCTGCTCCTCCTCCTCCTCCTAGTCCTCCTCATTGTCCTCCTCCTCCTGCTCCTGCTCATCCTCCTACTCTTCCTCCTCCTCCTCCTCCTCTTCCTCCTCCTCCTGCTCCTCCTCCGCCTCCTAGTCCTCCTCATTGTCCTCCTCCTCCTCCTGCTCCTGCTCATCCTCCTACTCTTCCTCCTCCTCCTCCTCCTCCTGCTCCTCCTCCTCCTCCTGCTCCTCCTCCTCCTCCTCCTCATCTTCCTCCTCCTCCTCCTCCTGCTCCTCCTCCTCCTAGTCCTCCTCATCGTCCTCCTCCTCCTCCTCCTCCTCCTCCTCCTCCTCCTCCTCCTCCTCCTCCTCCTCCTCCTCCTCCTCCTCCACGGGGAGCAGCATACTGGCTCATGTAAAATGGCAGACCATGCATTATGCAGCAGCTTAGGCCTATGCGCCGGATCTTCATGTCCTCGGCTACAGTCCACTTGTCGCTGCTCTGGTCGTAGTGCTCCACGTTGGAGAGGATGGTGGAGCTATTGTAGTTGAAGCCTCCGACCACGAAGAGCAGGTCGCCCATCACCGCGATGCCAAAGTGTCTGCGGGGGGTGAGCATGGCGGGCAGGGCGCTCCAGGAGTCAGTCAAGGGGCTGTAGGCCTCCGCGCTACTCAGGACGTTTCCAGTGTCTCTCCCTCCCACCTGAGGACAGGACACATGAGAGGAATGTTTTAGTGTGTGGCTCAGGCAGGCAGACACTGTATTAATCCATTTAGGGAAATGAGGGCATCACAGAGGCATTGAAAGTCAAATGATACATATCTACAAATATCTAGTATAAAGCATTTGTCTCTGTGTGCACCTACCGCATAGACTTGTCCTCCGTATGCAGCGACTCCCAGTCCTCTACGCTTGCTGCTCATGGGGGCGATCAGAGTCCACTGGTCGGTGTCTGGGCTGTAGCACTCAGCTGTGCGATGTGAGCCACCGCAGATGTAAACCTGTAATAAGAAAAAATATTCGAATTTAGTTTATATATTCCATTTGATTTCATTCTACTTTAATTGTCTGTTAATGTTGATGCACCAAAGGACCCAGACACATCTTTTGTATGTGCAAGCTCACTTGGCAATAAAGACATTTATGATTTCTGACCCTAATGGAAACAAGACAAAGGTCTTTTTCAGGTCTGCATCCCCTTAACAATTGTGTGTATTGAGCCGTACTGTATTGTACCCATTCTGCAATCTGTTAGATAAAGTTTTCATTCATTCATCTAACATTCCTTGTGTTCATCTAGCACCCTGTGTCCCTCAGTTCCACCCACCTTGCCCTGGAGGGCTGCTGCCCCGGCGTGTCTCCTGCGCTCCAGCATGGGTGAGATCACTGTCCACTGGTCGGTTTCAGGCTCGTAGCGCTCGGCGGTGTTCAGGGTGCCTCCGTCGCTCCCTCCTATGGCGTAGATACAGCCGCCCAACGCGACCACGCTGAGGTTACTGCGGCGTGAGTGCATGGGAGCCGCCTCCAGCCAGCTGCGAGTGACAGGGTTGAACCTGCGCACACTGTTGAGAGCCTTTCTGCCGCCCCAGCCGCCGACGCAGTAGACCAGACCGTGGAGATAAGCGGTGCCGTGAAAGACCCGGGGACTCTCCCCCTCAAGGTTCACGTCCATCCATGCACCGGCTCGGATATCGTAAGCCTCCATGGTCATGCTGCCGCCACCCCAGCCTCCGATGGCCAATAGGACCTCCTGGGGCAGGCGTGGACGCATCAGGGGGTTTGGGAGCCTGTCGGAGCCAGGGGGGTTCAGGACGCTGAGGATGAGGGGCCTGCAGTCGTGGCTGTCCCTCACCACAGGGTTGTTCTGGACGTTGTTCAGCAAGTAGTCAGGCCTCATCAAGCCCATGCGAACCTGGGAAGAGACAAGCAGACAGCGGGTACAACTTAGACATCGGTTGTAGGCGGTTTCTGTTGCTAGGGAACAGTTTGGACCCAAATGTTTGAGAACCTACAGTAGTGTTGTTTTAATGTAATGCAGTAATACAATTAGTTACCTTGGGCAGCAGCAAAGGGATGTGTGTTTTACGCTCCTCACGGGAGTGGTCGATCCAACGGAGGACGGCCTCGAACACTGTCTCCTCGCTCTTCACGTTCAGATCATCCCTCTCGATGATGTCCACCAGTTGCTGCAGGGACAGCTCCACAAACTCCTGTGAGACGTGCAACATCTCCTCAAAGTGGCACACGATGAAGAGATGGGCCTTACGCCTCAGGTCAGGGCAGTTGTAGATGTCCGCCAAGCTCCAGATGCCGACACAGTTTTCCAGAGACAGCAGGCCTTCTAGGAAGTCAGAGCACGCTCCTACTATGCCAGTGACGAGAAGCTGGTCTGCAGCCACCAGAAGCTCTTCCACGTTCTCTGCTGTCACCAGCACAAAGCGTGTGTAGGAGTACTCTATGATGAGCTGCATCATACCCGGGGACACCCCAGGGATAGTGTAGACTGCTTTCTCTGAGTCGCTCCAGCGAGTGAAGAGGGCTCTGTGGGACGCAGAGTATAGAGAAATCTGATGAGTAAACAGTAAGCAACATTCTGTCCTGTGTAGTAATATATTTTCACTGTAGAAGTATAGGGTCTTAGCACAGTAGAAGTATAGTATCTTGTGGCTCAGGAGGTAGAGCAGTCGTCTGGCAATCCGGAGGTTCCCGGTTCGATTCCCGCTCCTCCCGGGCAGCGTGTCGATGTGTCCTTGAGCAAGACAACTTAACCCCTAATTGCTCCCGATGAGCAGGTTGGCACCTTGCATGGTTGCCTCTGCCATCGGTGTGTGAATGTGTGTGTGAATGGGTAAAATGTGAGTAACAAATTGTAAAGCGCTTTGGTTAAAAGCGCTATATAAAAAAGCAGCCATTTACCATTTATAGTATCTTTTTACAGTAGAAGTACAGTATAGTATATTTTTACAGTAGATGTACAGTATAGTATCTGTTTACAGTAAAAGTACAGTATGGTATCTGTTTACTAACGAAGCTAACCTGAACCAAGCTAAGCTGAAGCAAGCTTCTTCTTCTTCTTCTTCTTCTTTTGAATTTCCGGCAGTGTAGACGCATCGTGGCGTATTACTGCAGTCCGCAATTCTTTTGATGGGCTCTTCTTCTTCTTCTTCTTCTTCTTCTTTTCCGCAGTCTACTGGAATCCGTCATCCCCTACATTGTCCATTGGAGTGCAGCTAATGCTGCTACTTCCTCTGTGGGACACTCCTTGCCTGCTGCGATCTTATTCTGGGCTGCTTGGTTCCTCACAACCCCCTCATCCAATTCCCTAACCACCTCCTCCCATTTCAGACCGTCCATTCCCAAATGTTGAACCGCTATCCTAACAATCAGCTTTACTCTATCTGTTCTACCCGTAGCCTCTGCCATACCATTAACTACCCCTGCCACGAAGGCCACAATACCAAATTTCTCCTCCCTTACCCTCTCTCTATCCTCCTGCTCTACCCTCTCTCCTGAACAAAGCTAACCTGAACCAAGCTAAACTTACCTGAAATAGTCGCTGCAGTCACACAGGAGGGCCTTGTGGGCATTCAACTCGGTGCTGTTGACTTTAATAACCACATCACAGAACCTTCCTTCCAGATGCAGCTCATTAAGGATTGTAGATGACATTGTTTCCTTTTCCATGTGGTGATTTTAAATTGTATCTACAGAATATATTCACGCTTACAGACAAATAGCCGGAAACAACAAGTGAGATCTCCACTTGTCTTCTGAGATAAGAGATCTTCTTCTTCTTCTTCTTATTTGAATTTCCGGCAGAGTAGACGCATCGAGGCGTATTACTGCCCTCCGCAATTCTTTTTATGGGCTCTTCTTCTTCTCCTTCTTCTCCTTCTTCACCTTCTTTTTCTTCTTCTACTGGACCCCGTCATCAACTACATTGTCCATTGGAGTGCAGCTACTGCTGCTACTTCCTGTCTGAGCCCCCCTCCGCGGGACCCTCCTTGCCCCCTGCTATCTTATCCTGGGCTGCTTTGTCCCTCGCAGCCTTGTCCCTCGCAGCCCCCTCAGCCAATTCTTTACACACCTCCTTCCAGTCCAGACCTTCCAATCCCAGATGTTGAACCGCTATCCTAACAATCATCTTCACCATCTCTGTTCTACCCGTAACCTCTGCCATACCAGTAACTACCCCTGCCACGAAGGCCACAATACCTAATTTCTCCTCCCTTCCCCTGTCTCTTTCCACCTGCTCTACCCTCACTGCCAAATGCCCTCCTTCAACCCCCTGCACCCTTTCTTGGCTCCCCTGTCCTGCCCTGCTAACCGCCCCAGCATACGTCAACTTACCCTCCCTTCTCTCTCTCCGATCCGCGACCTGCTTCATCATCACCTCGCACCCCCGAAACGCTACACTGTGCTCCCCACCACAACTACAGCACCTCGGCTTCACTCCCTCTCCACATTTCCCATATTCATGTTCCCCGCCACACCTAGCGCACCTCATCCCCTTCATACACGTGGTAGCTATATGGCCAAACCCCTGGCACCTATAGCACCTAAGAGGATTATGAACAAATTCCCTAACCCTATACATCCTACGCCCTACTAATACCTCCCTAGGAACAACCCCACCCTCAAACGTAATCACTACCGTCCCCGTCACTGCCCTCTCCGCTCCCCTCTTCATCCTTGCTGCACTCTTAACTATGCCATTACGCCTGTCCTCCTTTAGCTCTTCCACCAGCTGCTCTACTGTAACCTCGACCGGTACCCCAACTATCACCCCCTTACATCCCCCCCCCCTCTTCTCCCCTACTCTCGCCACCTTACTTATACCCACCCCCCCAATGCTCTGCATCTTCCTAGCCACCTCCACCTGCCCCTCACTACCACACCCTACGGCCAGATTCCCATCCCACAAAACGTTCACGTACTTTACCTCTCCTAATCGCTCGGCAATGAGTTTGGGCCACTCGAGCCTACCTACTTTCCTCTCATCCCTCTCCCCCTCAAGCCTGACCACTATATGGATCACTTCCGCTTTTGCCACATCTTTTCCTGCACCCTCGTCTCCCGGACCACTTGAGCTATCGTCCCCCCCTTTCTTCCTCTTCCCCCCTTCTCCCCCCCTCTCCTCCCCCCTACTCTCACTATCCCCATCGCTGTCGTTCCTCTCCGTCCGCTTCTTCCTCTTCTTCCTCACCGTATCCCACCCCTCCTCCTCCCTCTCCCGTTCTTCCTCTTCCTTCTTCTTCTTCTTTACACCATCCGACTCCTTCCCTTTGTCTTCCACCATCTCCGAGGCCTCCTTCTCACTTCCCTCTCCGTTATCGGTCGTTAGCTCCATATCTGCCTGTTCCCTTTCGCTATCTTCCTCGCCCTTCTCACACCATTTACTTCCATCACGATCCTCCCAATACCCTGGGTAGCCGCTCACAGGCCGGGGCCACCAATCGCAAGGCCTTCGCTGTTCCTGATCTCTCACAGCCACTTCTTCCGCATCCCACCACAGACTACTGCTCCCACGCATGTCTTCGCTGCACAGTTCCGACGGACGCAGACGCCGCCACTCGGCGCATCTCTCCCAATCCATCCTCCCACATGAACAGGCCGCACTTCTGTCTTCCTCTCCAAACAACAGCCTCCCCCCACGAACATACGGCATGGCCTGCTTCTTCGAGGATTCTTGGCGTATTTCTTCCCTCCTCAGTTCTTATACTACACTAGTGGTGTGCCATCTTCTTCTTCTTCTTATTTGAATTTCCGGCAGAGTAGACGCATCGAGGCGTATTACTGCCCTCCGCAATTCTTTTTATGGGCTCTTCTTCTTCTCCTTCTTATCCTTCTTCACCTTCTTTTTCTTCTTCTACTGGACCCCGTCATCAACTACATTGTCCATTGGAGTGCATCTACTGCTGCCACTTCCTGTCTGAGCCCCCCTCCGCGGGACCCCCCCTGCCCCCCGCTATCTTATCCTGGGCCGCTTTGTCCCTCGCAGCCTTGTCCCTCGCAGCCCCCTCAGCCAATTCTTTACACACCTCCTTCCAGTCCAGACCTTCCAATCCCAGATGTTGAACCGCTATCCTAACAATCATCTTCACCATCTCTGTTCTACCCGTAACCTCTGCCATACCAGTAACTACCCCTGCCACGAAGGCCACAATACCTAATTTCTCCTCCCTTCCCCTGTCTCTTTCCACCTGCTCTACCCTCACTGCCAAATGCCCTCCTTCAACCCCCTGCACCCTTTCTTGGCTCCCCTGTCCTGCCCTGCTAACCGCCCCAGCATACGTCAACTTACCCTCCCTTCTCTCTCTCCGATCCGCGACCTGCTTCATCATCACCTCGCACCCCCGAAACGCTACACTGTGCTCCCCACCACAACTACAGCACCTCGGCTTCACTCCCTCTCCACATTTCCCATATTCATGTTCCCCGCCACACCTAGCGCACCTCATCCCCTTCATACACGTGGTAGCTATATGGCCAAACCCCTGGCACCTATAGCACCTAAGAGGATTATGAACAAATTCCCTAACCCTATACATCCTACGCCCTACTAATACCTCCCTAGGAACAACCCCACCCTCAAACGTAATCACTACCGTCCCCGTCACTGCCCTCTCCGCTCCCCTCTTCATCCTTGCTGCACTCTTAACTATGCCATTACGCCTGTCCTCCTTTAGCTCTTCCACCAGCTGCTCTACTGTAACCTCGACCGGTACCCCAACTATCACCCCCTTACATCCCCCCCCCCTCTTCTCCCCTACTCTCGCCACCTTACTTATACCCACCCCCCCAATGCTCTGCATCTTCCTAGCCACCTCCACCTGCCCCTCACTACCACACCCTACGGCCAGATTCCCATCCCACAAAACGTTCACGTACTTTACCTCTCCTAATCGCTCGGCAATGAGTTTGGGCCACTCGAGCCTACCTACTTTCCTCTCATCCCTCTCCCCCTCAAGCCTGACCACTATATGGATCACTTCCGCTTTTGCCATCTTTAGAGAATTGTTGACTATAATACTGTACACAAATGTTCTAGAATGTTTGATTATGACATCATACTGTGACCACAACTGTTCTAGAATGTTCTATTATGACATCATACTGTGACATCACGAATGTTCTAGAATGTTTGATTATGACATCATACTGTGACATCACAAATGTTCTAGAATGTCTATTATGACATCATACTGTGACATCACAAATGTTCTAGAATGTTGGATTATGACATCATACTGTGACATCCAGTGATGGGAATAACGGCGTTATAAATAACGGCGTTACTAACGGCGTTAGTTTTTTCAGTAACGAGTAATCTAACGGATTACTCTTCCAATCTTAATAACGCCGTTACCGTTACTGCCAAAAAATGCGGCGCGTTACTATGATTGAAGCTGTTTTTTTCATCAGACAGATCTCTGCGCTGAGAAGCAATACTTTTTTTCCTTGGTTAGTGGGCAGTGCGCGATTGGCTGAGGTTGAGTAAAATGTCATGGTAAGCCAATCAGAGGTAGAGGTGGGCGGGTTGTTCGAAAGAATCCAGAATCTGACACACAGTGACAACACAAGCAACTCAGTCAACGACAGACCTCGGTTCTGTGTACGTTTTGATAGTTTGTTTGGCGAGCCCAAATAATCCAAAACGAATCCAACGAACAACACAAGCAACTCAGTCAACGACAGACCTCGGTTCTGTGTACGTTTTGATAGTTTGTTTGGCGAGCCCAAATAATCCAAAACTAATCCAACGAACAACACAAGCGAGCAGTCAACGACATGAGCATTTTTTGTTCACTCTTGTGTTAGTTGTGTTGCAGCGCAGGACACTACAGTAGTGGAGGCTACAGCCTTATCAACAGTGCTGCACTTCCTGGTTTAATAGCACAGTCTTCAGGTGCTCAGAGATATATATATATATCTGTATATATAAATATATATGTATCTGTATGTCATGCATGTCTTAAATGTCATGATTAGATTAGTTTAGATGATTAGATTAGATTCTTATATCTGTATGTTAAGATAAGATAAGATAAGATATTCCTTTATTGATCCCCTTGGGGAAATTCAGGCATCATAGCAGCATGAGGGGAGGGGGGGGTACAGGTAGTAAAAACAACACAGGCAGTGTAAACAATTTGGTCAATTTGGTTAATATAATTTACTATCTGACTAGCTGAAGAAATATTCACATTATTCAGAGTGTCACATAAGGTGCAGTATGCATAAGGTAGTGTTATAATTTACTATCTACTGAGTATACATTATTCACAGTATCACGGTATCCACTGAAATATACATTATTCACAGTATCACAGTATCCACATAAGGTGCAGTAAGCCTAAGGTAGTGTAGGTTGTCCTCCTTGGGTTCCTATAAGTCCCAGGTCAATGTCTGGTAGCAGTCGCTGTCGCTGCCCCCTGTTGTGGAGCCTGGAGGCTGCTAGTCGCTGCCCACTGTTGTGGAGCCTGATGGCCGCTGGTATGAAGGACTGTCCGAGGCGGTTAGTTGAGTGTCGGGGGGGAATGAGTCTATGGCTGAACGAGCTTCTCATCTTGACTAGCTCGTCGTAGAGGGGGTGGTAGGGGTTCTCCATGATGGCAGCCAGCTTCCTTATCATCCCCCTCTCTGCCATCACCTCAAGTCTAGGTAGCTCGACTCCCACCACGGAGCTAGCCTTCCTCACCAGCTTGTTGAGCTTGTTGGTGTCCCTTGAGTTGATGTCGCCTCCCCAGCATGCCACAGCATAGAAGAGGATGCTGGCCACAACAGACTGGTAAAAAGACTGCAGCAGTCTGTTGCACACATTGAAGGACCTGAGTCTCCTCAGGAAGAACAGCCTGCTCTGTCCCTTCCTGTAGAGGGCCTCTGTGTTATCCGACCAGTCCAGTTTATTGTTCAGGTGTACCCCAAGGAACTTATATGAGTCCACCATCTCCACATCCACCCCTCGGATGGAGATGGGAATCGGGGGGGCCTCTTCTTGCCCCTCTGGAAGTCCACCACCAGCTCCTTGGTCTTACTGGTGTTGAGTTGGATGTGGTTGCTGTCGCTCCACCCCACGAAGCTCTCCACCAGGGCTCTGTACTCCTCCTCATCATCGTCGGTGATGTAGCTTACGATGGAGGAGTCGTCTGAGAACTTCTGCAGGTGGCACCCGCTTGAGTTGTGGCAGAAGTCTGAGGTGTAGAGGGTGAAGAGGAAGGGTGACAGCACAGTTCCTTGGGGGGCGCCGGTGTTGCTCACCAGTACGTCAGACTGACTGTCCTTTAGTCTGACGTACTGTGGCCTCTCAGTGAGGTAGTCCTTGATCCAGGCCACCAAGCCGTGCTCCAGCTGCATCACGGAGAGCTTCTCCGCTAGCAGTGACGGCTGGATGGTGTTGAAGGCGCTGGAGAAATCAAAGAACATAATCCTCACTGAGCTGCGCGGCTTCTCCAGGTGCGTGTACGCTCTGTGGAGCATGTAGATGATGGCATCCTCCACCCCGATGTTTGCCTGGTATGCAAACTGCAGGGGGTCGAGGGAGTCACGCACCAGGGGCTTGAGGTGTTGCAGGACCAGTCTCTCAAACGTCTTCATGACGTGTGACGTCAGAGCGACTGGCCTGTAGTCGTTGAGGGTGCTGGGTCGTCCCTTCTTGGGCATCGGGACAATGCAGGAGGTCTTCCAGAGCTGGGGCACCCTCTCCAGCCTCAGGGAGAGGTTGAAAAGATGCTGGAGCGGTGCTGCCAGCTGCTCCACACATACTTTGAGCACCCTGGGATTGGTGTTGTCCGGTCCTCTGGCCTTGTTTACACTAATCCTGGAGAGCTGCCTACTGACCTGACTGATTGTGATCGTCAGGGTTGGGGGTGGTAGGCAGTCTGCTGATGTTGGCGGTGGGGTGCCGGTGCTGATGGGTGTGGGTGGGTGGGGGGTGGGGGGGCTGCTTTGTAGGTGTGATCTGGTGCTGGTGTCGATGGGTGGGGGGAGGGGTGTGGGGAGGCCACTCTGGTCAAAGCGGTTGAAAAACGAGTTGAAAAAACTACATAAAACAATAATACAAATTATAATAAAATATTTAAGTCAAATTTATAGAAATAATGAAAAATAAGACAATGAAATAAAGATAGTAATTCATTTAAAAGCTATTTTAAAAAGGTACGTTTTGAGCAGTGCCAACCGAGTCTGCTGTCCTAACAGACTTGGGGTCTGTAGGGTAAGCACTTATTCCCTCCACCCTGAACATTTATGGAGATGTATGGGCCTTTTAAGTAGTCAGTGATAAAAGTGTCTTTCAAGGATAAGTGAGCTCCTGCACTGATTATTATAGTTCAATATTCAATATTTGATCACCAAAAAGCATTAAAAAGGCCCCTCCCCGCCCAAAAAGGGCCCCCAAAAATAGCACAGGCCCAGTGCCCTTTTCAGCCTTTGAGCACCTGCCCCTCTAAAGTCCTGTGCACGTCCCTGCACACACACACACACACACACACACACACACACACACACACACACACACACACACACACACACACACACACACACACACACACACACACACACACACACACACACACACACACACACACACACACACACACACACACACACACACACACACAGACACACACACACACACACTGCTTTATTTTCTCAGAACTGCTTGTTTAGTACTTCACTGTTCCGTCAGGAGTAGGGGTGGAGGGAGTGGAGGGGTGGAGGGGGAGGCTGCTGGGAAACAAGATGGCTGCCTGAACTAAGAGCTCTACACTGTCTCAGTGATTAAATTAGCAATTCTTACCTCCACTCAAGGACAATTTCAATAATTTTGTTTCAACTTAAATTAAGTAAAGGCTTTTGATAAAACGTGGTGATTTGCAAGATGGCAACAACAAGGAAAGGCCAGCGAAACAAACCAGATGTCGACGTCGACGACCAAACAATTGAAACAGACAATGACCCCACGCTGGTCGAAATTATGTCGGAGTTAAAATCTCAACGCATTGCAATATTGGGCCGATTAGACGGTATCGATACTCGTCTGGAAAAGGTGACAAACCAAGTATCGGCGATTAAAGAAGGACTGACTAAAACAAACAAAGCAGTCGACAAACACAAGCAGCGCCTGGATGAGGCGGAAGAGAGGATTTCTGCACTAGAGGACAACCTGCAAACAACCCAGCGAGAGTTACACCGAGCCGAAAAGACATTGAGAACAATGGAGATGAAAACGGATGAGTTGGAAAACAGAGGGAGGAGGAAAAATCTGGTTTTACTGGGGCTTCCAGAGAAATCGGAGGGTGACCAAACTCTACCTGAGTACATTCAGCAAAAACTACCCAACTGGCTCAAGCTTTCATTGGAAAAAACACTCGACCTGGAACAAGTGTTTCGCCCAGCGCGACCACAATCACAACCACACGCTGGGAAATATCCCAGACCAGTCCTAATCCGCTTTTTACGAATCGGGGACAAAGAGCTGATCCTACAAGCAGCAAAGAAATCTACAATCACAGAGGGGGAAGCCAAACTCACCATTCGCCAGGACCTGCCCACAGAGGTACGTCGAAGACGCAGAGAATTCGACCGGATGACCAAGATATTCATCGAAAAGGGCATGTTTCGAGGATTTGCATACCCTCACCGGCTTCGAATCCTCCATAAAAACAAAATTGTCCTGTTTGACGATCCAAAAGAGGCAGAATCATTCGCCGACGAGCTGGACTGAGGTTTGCCTCGTAAACCGTTACCCATGGTGGAGGTAAGAAGATGACATTTACGTTTTTTTTTTGTTTTGTTTGCACCCCCTCATTATGACTGTTATAATACGGACAAATCACTTGACTTTGAAACCCCAGAGGAAGGGGTATTGATTTGCCAATACAGTCGCGATCGGCTGTTCTTTCTTTTCTCCTCAATGTGTATATTTACTGTCTGGCAGCGGTACTTCCTGCAACAACGTGTGACGTCATACGGACGATACCATGACTAAAGGAAGGGAGGGGGGTACAAGGAATGGCACGAATTTAACATGCATCTGTTTTGCACTGATATTTTTCTCTCAAACATTAGAAGGTCACAATGACTGAATGGTAAAAAGTATGTGGAGAGGAGAACTCTCAACAGTATAAGAAAAAAAAGAAAAAAAAGTCTGCCTAATAAGAAACACCCCTCACCATTCAGTAATATCAGGTGACCAACTCATATTTAACAACATGGGGGGAAGTGAAGAGGGGAGGGGGTGTAAAGAGAAATACAAATAAATAAAAGGAAGTTATTACACTGAAGACAAGAGCTCCAGGGGCCAATATAAGAAAGATTTAATTCTTTTTCAGTTATTTTGTTTTTTCCATTATTGTTTCTCTATGGCCTACTAGGAGTAAGGGGGTAAATGTCGTGGTTCAGAAAACCATGGCTGGGATGGGTTGATGTATTTCATGTATGTTTTTTATTCTATGTATGTGTATTCTATGTATGTTTTGTGTTCTATGTTTTTTGGTCATGTTTATTAATAAAAGCAATGGCAATATTTTCGAGGCAAATGTATACAGTCATAGATACTCCTCAAAGATTGTACCAACTACCATGTCAGATATAATTATAAATTCGTGGAACATTAAAGGCTTGGGAAATCCTATTAAAAGGAAAAAAATGTTATCCCTTTTAAAAGAAAACAAAGTAGATGTGGCTTTTTTACAAGAAACATATTTGTCAGACACTGAACACGCAAAGTTAAAAAGAGAATGGGTAGGTCAGGTCTATTTCTCATCATATAAAAGTCATAGCAGGGGAACGGCTATTTTGATTAACAAAACAATACCATTTACAGTAGAAAAAACAATTACAGACCCAAACGGACGGTTTGTCTTGGTGTCAGGCTGCATTTGGGGAACATCCATTACTTTTTTGAACATTTATGCCCCCAATGCCGATGAACCCACATTTATGTCTGACATGGTGTTGCTGTTCAATGAAAACTGTAAAGGTTTTGGAGTGATGGCGGGAGATTTTAATTTGACAATGACAGCATTGGATAAGTCTAGTCAAACTAACCATAGCTCCAAATCCTCAAAAGTTCTTCAAGGGTTATGTGCAGAAAGTGGCCTAATTGATGTCTGGCGTGAATTACATCCAGGCATTAAAGACTACAGCTTCTTCTCAAATGTACATAACTCATATAGTAGAATAGACTATGCCTTTATTTACTCAAAATATATATACATGATAAAGGAATGTGAAATTAGCCCAATCATTTTATCAGATCATGCCAGAATATGCATGACTATTCAGTTTAATAGGAACAACTCGTTCACCAAACAATGGAAATTTGATAATTCATTACTCCAAGATGAAGAATTTAAAGTAAAAACGCGAACATGGATTACAAACTACATAAAGGAAAATAATGACCCCCTCATTGACCCTAACATTATCTGGGAGGCTGCAAAAGCCACTTTAAGAGGACTAATAATTTCATATGGTTCATTTAAAAAGCGAGTAAAAAGAGCACAAGCACAAGAACTTGAGAGAGAAGTAATAAGATGTGAAGCACTTCATAAGACAGCGTCTACAGAGGACAATTGGAGACAATTAATTGTGGCCAGGGCCAAATTAAACCTTAATATTTCAAACGAAATTACAACAAAAATGAATTACGTTAGACAAAAGCATTACGAATTTGGCAATAAACCAAGTAAATTACTGGCCCATCAATTAAAGAAAGAACAAACTGAAAGAACTATTAAAGCAATTAATCTCAATGATAATATAACATATCAACCTAAAGAGATTAATCAAGCTTTCTTTGAATTCTACAATACACTTTACAAATCTCAAAGTTCTCATTCACAAGAACAACTGGACCAGTACTTACAAAATAAGAAATTGTCAAAATTGTCTGAATTAGACCAGCAATATCTTAACTCATCATTTACAAAAGAAGAGGTTCTGGCCACAATTAAGTTAATGCCCATAAATAAAAGCCCAGGACCAGATGGTTTTTCTGCTGAATTTTATAAAGAATTTTGGACTGAACTTCATCCCATTTTTATGGCAATGATGTATAATTTCTGTCACAATAGAATACTCCCTCAATCAATGAACCTAGCACATATCACAGTATTGCACAAAAGTGGCAAAGATCCTTTAAATTGTTCATCATATAGACCTATTAGTCTTTTAGATCACGATTACAAGATTATAACCAAATTATTAGCAAAAAGACTAGAAGATATTTTGCCTAAATTGATTAATCCAGACCAATCGGGTTTCATAAAAGGGAGATATTCTGCTGACAATATAAGGAGACTTTTAAATGTAATAAACCATTTGGACACCAGTCGGAGCCCTTCTCTGCTCCTATCACTGGACGCAGAGAAGGCCTTCGATAGGGTTGAATGGAACTTTCTTTTTTCTATACTTGACAAGCTTAATATGGGACCAAACTTTATCGCTTGGATTAAAGCAATCTATAAAAATCCTAAAGCAGCTGTCATTACCAATGGAGCTTCCTCTGATTTTTTTACACTAACGAGAGGGACAAGACAAGGATGCCCACTGTCGAGTTCACTCTTCGCGATGGTGATTGAATTGCTGGCGTCATGTGTACGAGACAATATTCACATTAAAGGACTGAAAATGAATAAGGAGGAACATAAAATATCCTTATACGCAGATGACATTATTTTATACATAAAAGACCCAGAACAGTCCTTATCACACTTATATAACGAAATAGAACAATTTGGAAAATACTCTGGATATAAGTTAAACTTTAATAAATCAAATGCTTGTCTCCTGCATATGACCCCAACCGAAACGATGTATAAAACATATCCCTTTAATTGGTCTCCAGAAGGGTTTAAATATTTGGGAATAAACATTACACCGCAACTAGATAACTTGTACAGGGAAAACTATTGTCCTCTTATAGAAAAGATAAAAACTGATCTGTGTAAATGGTCCACGCTCCCATTATCTCTGCTGGGAAGAATAAATGTAATAAGAATGAACGTCCTTCCAAGACTAAATTTCCTTTTTCAAATGTTACCATGTTACTTATCTACAGAATTTTTCAAATCTATGAATAGACCCATCTCTAAATTTATTTGGTGCAACAAAATGCCTAGGATAAAGTTATTGACACTTATGAAACCAGAATCCATGGGAGGTCTCGGTCTCCCCAACCTCCAACATTATTTTTGGTCAGCCCAATTAAGAAATGTACTGTCATGGTCGTTGGGAAGACGGGATTCACAGTGGTTTCAGTTAGAAGCTAAATTTGTTGAACCGTTACCATTGGACTCTCTCATATTTATAAAACAATTTAAAAAGATAAGAAACATAGGTAATTGCTTCACTGTTTTTAACACACTATGTGCTTGGAAGGACTGCTCAAAAAAACTGGGTATCACCAATTGTACCTCTATATACTCTCCTATCTATCACAATCCTGATCTAGATAAACATCTAAGATCAATTAATATACTCAAATGGGCTCAGTTGGGGATAAGTCAATTCAAAGACCTGTTTCATACAAATATGCAGTTAAAATCATTTATGGATTTAAGAACAGAATATGCCATCCCAAATACTGATTTCTTTAAATATTTACAAATGAGAAACATTATACACATACTGAGAAGAGAAAATAAACTAAGACTAGAATTACATGAAATAGAAGAAATACTAATGTCATCGACCACAATTAAAGGTAAAATTAGTGAATTTTATGACATCTTCTCCAAAGAATGTCACTCATCTTTTTTGCCTTTGTTGAGGATCTGGGAGACAGACCTAACCATGAAATTTGTAGAAAATACATGGCTAAATATTTGTGATAGAATACATTTTCCATTTACAAGTAACAAAATCAAAGAAGCAAATTTTAAATTTATCCATAAATTGTATTTAACTCCAATAAAAATGCATAAAATGTCTAGAGATAATTCAATAAACTGTCCTAGATGTAAAACTAACGAAGGAACATTTCTACACATGTTTTGGCACTGTGATAAACTAAAACGATTCTGGAATTGTATTCATTTATTTACAAAATCTGTATTAGAAACGGAATTTGACTTGTCCCCATGTGCCTATTTACTTAATGAATTACCAGAGATCCAGATGGATCCAAAAAAATATAGACTGCTGATTGTTATAACATACTTTGCCAAGAAATGTATTCTCCTGTTTTGGAAAAATGACTCTTCACCCACTTTTGAGATGTTTCAAGATCAGATATCCCAGCTTCTTCCATTGGAGAGATTGACCTTGGAGGAGCGCGGCCGGGGGTGGATGTTCCGGGACCTTTGGTCTCCGCTGTTTTCTCGATTGAGCAGAGGGGCTGTTGATTGATACGGCTAGTGGCGGTATGTGAATATATCCGCATGCTGTCGCTGGCCGTGTCGATTGGTGGTTTTGCTGTTTGGTTGGGGGAGGGGTGGGGGCCGGGGGTCTTGGGATGTCTATCCCCGGTTGTGTATTTTTTGGAGGTGGGTTTCCCTAGTGGAAGAAGTTGTACAACAGACGCGTAAGAGGCCTGTCTGTTGTATAACAATGATGTTGTTGTTGTCATTGTTGTTATTATTTATTATTGTTTATTTAAAAATACGTATGAGAAAATGAACAGTGTAAACAATATCATTAACTCTGAATATAAAAATATGAGAAAAGCAAACAAGACGCGGTCTCGGACTGGTGGGGGCCCCTGATTCGAGGTCTTGGTGAATCGGAGTGTTAAAGAGGCATGATGCTCTGGCTCGCTGGGGCGCCGGATTTGGGGTCCTCACGGGGTGGGGACCTTGGTTGTCGATACTGGAGATGACGGGTGCTCAAGTAATCTCGCCTTATGGTACATACATGTGGGTATATGCATGTATATATGTATATATATGTATGTGTGTATGTATATGTATATATATATATATATTCTTATTAATTTATATATTTAATTTATACATGACTATTTTATTTTTCATTATTCTGATTTAACTGATGGTTTTGTCATTGTCGTTATTATTATTATTATTATTATTATTATTATTATTACTGTTATTGTCCTGTGATGTCTTGTTTATTAGTATTGTTATTGTATTGTATTGTCTTGTTTCATGTTGAAAAGGGAAAATAAAGAAAAACTATTTGAAAAAAAAAAAAAGGAGTAGGGGTGGGCATTTTTACGAAAAATCCAGATCGATTGATCGCATGCTATACTCGAGTGATCGTGTATCACTCAAAAAATAAAAAATAAAAAAATAAAAGAAACAAACATTATTTTTTTTGAATATATATATATATATTTAAATTTAGTTCATTCACGTATATGTTTAAGGAAACCAACAAACAGTTATAATCTTACACATACATGTGAAACAAATATGAAAAAAAAAATATATATATATATATATTTAAAATATATTTTCTTTCATAAAAAATATTAATAATTTAAGATCGATTTTTCTCATAGCTATACGAGTAATCGAGTAATCTCATGCCCATCCCTAGTCAGGATGTATATTGGAATAAGCTCCCGCAACTTACTTACTGTAGCGGGTAACACATCTGGCTTCAAAAAGAAACACAGGGAAGAAGGAAATCAGACTAAATCTAACCTGAATTGTATTGAGATACATTGACGTGAACTGCTCTTGTGTTTTAGGTTTAGAATTGTTCTTAAATGCTCTTAGATTTTAATTGTTTTATAATATTCTTATTCTTCTTACTTCATCTGACTTTTTTTGTGAACTTTTGTTCACTCATTTTATTTCGTCGATCTTTCATTTGATTCAAGCGTTGCGTATGCTGCATTGTATTTTGTATATGTTTGCATTATGTTGTGTATTTGCACGGACCCACAGGAAGAATAGTCCCCACTACGGTGGAGACTAATGGGGATCCTTAATGAACAATAAACAATAAACGGAGGTAACTCATCACTACATATAAGACAAAGGCGATTTGAATACTTGAGCACAAGTGAATCCACATGGATGCCTTACTGATAGGGATGTCCGATATTATCGGCCTACCGATATTATCGGCCGATATCGGCATTAAAATGTGATATCGGAAAATATCGGTATTGGTTTTAATTTTATTTTAATTTTTTTTTACATTTCTATAACCTTTATTTACCCAGGCAAGCAAGTAAGAACAAATTCTGATTTTATTTATTGTCAAAAGTATGCATAATGTTGTGTTAATTCCACAACAAGAGATATGTAATGTTAATTACCTGAAATTATTCCATTTGGGGGGGGGGGGGGGGGGGGGGGGGGGGGGGGACCCTGCATATATCTGTATCGGTTGATATCGGTATCGGAAATTAAGAGTTGGACAATATCGGTATATCGGTATCGGTAAAAAAGCCAATATCGAGCATCCCTACTTACTGATGATTCTCATCCCTCTTGCTGAAGAGCACCCAGGGGTGTCACTACAGACGCAGGGCTCCTCAACACAATAACACATCATTTATCAAGCAACGAGTCACTCTACACGTTGTGTCTCTCTCCAGGTGTTGGACGTCAACGAGAACCTGTACGCCCCCTACTTCTCCGACTTGGCCGTGAGAGGCGCGGTCAGGGAGAACTCCCGCAGCGGCACCAGCGTCCTGACGGTGAGCGCCCGGGACGACGACGACGCGGCGGGGGGGCGGGACGGCGTCCTGCGGTACTCCGTCAGCGGTGGCAGCAGCGGCCTGGGTAGCTTCTCCGTCGACGAGGAGACAGGTAGTGCGACGCGCCGCCCGCCATCGATTTTTTTTTCTTTCCTATATACGGGCGGGCGGGGGGGTTTGTGTGTGAAGTGAAAGTGCAATCGTTTCTTCTTCACCCCCACCACGCCACGCGCGCCGTGATGATAACACACCATCTCAATTGGTCACTCACTATATTGATTGTGTGTGAGTGCGACAAGCAATTTTGAATAGTGTCTCTTTTCATTTGCCGACGGTCTGTCTCGCTCTCCGTCCACTTCAGTTCTCTCTCTTATCTCTCAGCGTCTCAGTTCTCCGTGTGCGTGTGTGTGTGTGTGTATGTGTGTGTGTGTTTGTGTGTGTGTGTGTGTGTGTGTGTGTGTGTGTGTTTGTGTGTGTGTGTGTGTGTGTGTGTGTGTGCGTGCGTGTGTCTGTCTGTATGTGTATGTCTGTGTGTGTTTGTCTGTGTGTGTTAAGGCTGTCCCAGAAGACTGTTTTTGGGATTCGAACTTCATCAGTGTTTTTCGAACGAACGTTCGAACCTTCGTTTTTAATTAAAACAAATATATATTTTTTTAATCAACATTTCTTCTTTTTTATAATTTTTTATAATTTTTTATAATTTCTTTAAAAAAAAATTATATCCTCAAACTAAATCCTCAATTTGAATAAAGTGACTAATTTGATTAAATTAGTTTTTTTTTTTTTTTTTTTAATCAACTTTCCAGACCCAGCCCAGGGAGAAGCCCCAGCCCAACTAAATCAATTAAATCAACTTTCTTTATTGAATATAACTCATCAGTTTATTTTAATACTATAATATTAGTGTAGCCTAATCTTTATCTGCAACTGTGAAGAAAAACCCCATTGGTTTAAACAGAATATAATTTTTTTTTTATTTTTTTATTAAAAATACAAAATTCTAATGTTGATTTAGAATTCGAATGCCAACATAACGAACGAAGGTTCGAACGTTCAAACGTTTGGGCTCAGCCCTAGTGTGTGTCTGTCCGTCTCTCTGTGTGTGTGTCTGTGTCTGTCTGTCTGTCTGTCTGTCTGTCTGTCTGTCTGTCTGTCTGTCTGTCTGTCTGTCTGTCTGTCTGTCTGTCTGTCTGTCTGTCTGTCTGTCTGTATGTCTGTCTGTCTGTCTGTCTGTCTGTCTGTCTGTCTGTCCGTCTCTCTGTGTGTGTGTCTGTGTCTGTCTGTCTGTCTGTCTGTCTGTCTGTCTGTCTGTCTGTCTGTCTGTCTGTCTGTCTGTCTGTCTGTCTGTCTGTCTGTCTGTCTGTCTGTCTGTCTGTCTGTCTGTCTGTCTGTCTGTCTGTCTGTCTGTCTGTCTGTCTGTCTGTCTCTCTGTCTGTCTGTCTGTCTGTCTGTCTGTCTGTCTGTCTGTCTGTCTGTCTGTCTGTCTGTCTGTCTGTCTGTCTGTCTGTCTGTCTGTCTGTCTGTCTGTCTGTCTGTCTGTCTGTCTGTCTGTCTGTGTGTGTCTGTCTGTCTGTCTGTCTGTCTGTCTGTCTGTCTGTCTGTCTGTCTGTCTGTCTGTCTGTCTGTCTGTCTGTCTGTCTGTCTGTCTGTCTGTCTGTCTGTCTGTCTGTCTGTATGTCTGTGTGTGTGTGTCTGTCTGTCTGTCTGTCTGTCTGTCTGTCTGTCTGTCTGTCTGTCTGTCTGTCTGTCTGTCTGTCTGTCTGTCTGTCTGTCTGTCTGTCTGTCTGTCTGTCTGTCTGTCTGTATGTCTGTGTGTGTGTGTGTGTCTGTCTGTCTGTCTGTCTGTCTGTCTGTCTGTCTGTCTGTCTGTCTGTCTGTCTGTCTGTCTGTCTGTCTGTCTGTCTGTCTGTCTGTCTGTCTGTCTGTCTGTCTGTCTGTCTGTCTGTATGTCTGTGTGTGTGTGTGTGTGTGTGTGTGTGTGTGAGTGTGTGTGTGTGTGTGTGTGTGTCTGTGTGCTGTTTAGGCACTGGGTTGATGCAGAGGGTTTGAGTGAGGCCCTGTGTATGTGCTGTGTACTGGGAGATCATTACTGTAATGGGGCCAGCATGGCGGGCAGCCAGCCTGTGCCGCGTGAGGCCAGCGGTGTTGACAGGGCCCGGGGCGGCCCAGTAGAACCGATCCAGTCCTGTTCACATAGCACTGATCAAGGCTCCTCTGCTTGTTTCCCTCCCCCCCATCAGCCTCTAAGCCTAGAGGACACATCCCAGGACCCAGAGACAACACTGTCCAGTCGCTTGTCTCCAGAACCATCCCAACCATCAGCCACTAAAGCCTAGATAGAGGACACGGTTATCCGTCTGTAGTGTGGTAGTGAAAGGGTTAACCTTCAGTTCAGTTCAGTTCAGAGTTTTTATTTGCCACATGGAATAATACAATCATAGTTTCTTCATTAAAAAATCATAAATAGCCATTCCATGGACAAAAGGAGCAGGAAGAAGAATAAATATTATAGTTACCTGCCCCTTATTCCTAAACTAACATGTATTTTCTTAATGGTCGGCGTATAACCTTATTTACACAAATAATCATTTATACCATTATAAAAGAAACACAATCCACAGTTAAACAAGAAAAATTTAAATAATAATAATAATAATGATAAAGAATAAAAAAGAAAAGAAAGAGAAGAGAAAAAAAAATATCTCACTATTCAGATCACATTTTGATTTTCATACTGACTAAATATTTTTTTTTTATAAATTTTTTTGAATTGATAAACACTGTTACATCCCTTAAGCTCGCTATGGAGAGAATTCCATAACTTTACACCAATAACTGAAGGACACATCTGTTTAAGTGTGGTAGTGAAAGGGTAACCTTCTGTAGTGTGCTGGTGAAAGGGTTAACCTTCTGTAGTGTGGTAGTGAAAGGGTAACCTTCTGTAGTGTGCTGGTGAAAGGGTTAACCTTCTGTAGTGTGGTAGTGAAAGGTTAACCTTCTGTTGTGTGGTAGTGAAAGGTTAACCTTCTGTAGTGTGGTAGTGAAAGGTTAACCTTCTGTAGTGTGGTAGTGAAAGGTTAACCTTCTGTAGTGTGGTAGTGAAAGGGTAACCGTCTGTAGTGTGGTAGTGAAAGGGTTAACCTTCTGTAGTGTGGTAGTGAAAGGGTAACCTTCTGTAGTGTGGTGGTGAAAGGGTTAACCTTCTGTAGCGTGGTAGTGAAAGGTTAACCGTCTGTAGTGTGGCAGTGAAAGGTTAACCGTCTGTAGTGTGGTAGTGAAAGGTTAACCTTCTGTAGTGTGGTAGTGAAAGGGTAACCATCTGCAGTGTGGTAGTGAAAGGGTAACCTTCTGTAGTGTGGTATTGAAAGGTTAACCATCTGTA
Source organism: Notolepis coatsorum (assembly GCF_963971535.1). Taxonomy (NCBI): domain Eukaryota; kingdom Metazoa; phylum Chordata; class Actinopteri; order Aulopiformes; family Paralepididae; genus Notolepis; species Notolepis coatsorum. The sequence continues at coordinate 483,442 of NW_028174323.1, read as the reverse complement.
GTGTGGTGGTGAAAGGGTTAACCGTCTGTAGTGTGGTAGTGAAAGGGTTAACCTTCTGTAGTGTGATAGTGAAATGGTAACCTTCTGTAGTGTGGTAGTGAAAGGTTAACCTTCTGTAGTGTGGTAGTGAAAGGGTTAACCTTCTGTAGTGTGGTAGTGAAAGGTTAACCTTCAGTAGTGTGGTAGTGAAAGGTTAACCTTCTGTAGTGTGGTAGTGAAAGGTTAACCTTCTGTAGTGTGGTAGTGAAAGGTTAACCTTCTGTAGTGTGGTGGTGAAAGGGTTAACCTTCTAGTAGTGTGGTAGTGAAAGGTTAACCGTCTGTAGTCTGGTAGTGAAAGGTTAACCTTCTGTAGTGTGGTAGTGAAAGGGTAACCTTGTGTAGAGGTGGTAGTGAAAGGTTAACCATCTGTAGTGTGGTGGTGAAAGGGTTAACCTTCTGTAGTGTGGTAGTGAAAGGGTTAACCTTCTGTAGTGTGGTAGTGAAAGGTTAACCGTCTGTAGTGTGGTAGTGAAAGGTTAACCTTCTGTAGTGTGGTGGTGAAAGGGTTAACCTTCTGTAGCGTGGTAGTGAAAGGTTAACCTTCTGTAGTGTGGTGGTGAAAGGGTTAACCTTCTGTAGCGTGGTAGTGAAAGGTTAACATTATGTAGTGTGGTAGTGACAGGTTAACCTTCTGTAGTGTGGTAGTGAAAGGGTTAACCTTCTGTAGTGTGGTGGTGAAAGGGTTAACCTTCTGTAGTGTGGTAGTGAAAGGTTAACCTTCTGTAGTGTGGTAGTGAAAGGGTTAACCTTCTGTAGTGTGATAGTAAAAGGTTAACCGTCTGTAGTGTGGTAGTGAAAGGTTAACCTTCTGTAGTGTGGTAGTGAAAGGTTAACCTTCTGTAGTGTGGTGGTGAAAGGGTTAACCTTCTGTAGCGTGGTAGTGAAAGGTTAACCTTCTGTAGTGTGGTAGTGAAAGGTTAACCGTCTGTAGTGTGGTAGTGAAAGGGTTAACCTTCTGTAGTGTGGTAGTGAAAGGTTAACTGTCTGTAGTGTGGTAGTGAAAGGGTTAACCTTCTGTAGCGTGGTAGTGAATGGTTAACCTTCTGTAGTGTGGTAGTGAAAGGATAACCTTCTGTAGTGTGGTAGTGAAAGGTTAACCTTCTGTAGTGTGGTAGTGAAAGGATAACCTTCTGTAGTGTGGTAGTGAAAGGTTAACCTTCTGTAGTGTGGTAGTGAAAGGTTAACCGTCTGTAGTGTAGTGGTGAAAGGGTTAACCTTCTGTAGTGTGGTAGTGAAAGGTTAACCTTCTGTAGTGTGGTAGTAAAAGGTTAACCTTCTGTAGTGTGGTAGTGAAAGGGTAACCTTCTGTAGTGTGCTGGTGAAAGGGTTAACCTTCTGTAGTGTGGTAGTGAAATGGTAACCTTCTGTAGTGTGGTGGTGAAAGGGTTAACCTTCTGTAGTGTGGTAGTGAAAGGGTAACCTTCTGTAGTGTGCTGGTGAAAGGGTTAACCTTATGTAGTGTGGTAGTGAAAGGGTAACCTTCTGTAGTGTGGTAGTGAAAGGGTAACCTTCTGTGGTGTGGTAGTGAAAGGTTAACCTTCTGTAGTGTGGTAGTGAAAGGATAACCTTCTGTAATGTGGTAGTGAAAGGTTAGCCTTCTGTAGTGTGGTAGTGAAAGGTTAACCTTCTGTAGTGTGGTAGTGAAAGGTTAACCTTCTGTAGTGTGGTAGTGAAAGGTTAACCGTCTGTAGTGTGGTAGTGAAAGGTTAACCTTCTGTAGTGTGGTAGTGAAAGGTTAACCTTCTGTAACGTGGTGGTGAAAGGGTTAACCTTCTGTAGTGTGGTAGTGAAAGGTTAACCGTATGTAGTGTGGTAGTGAAAGGGTTAACCTTCTGTAGTGTGGTAGTGAAAGGTTAACCTTCTGTAGTGTGGTAGTGAAAGGGTTAACCTTCTGTAGTGTGGTAGTGAAAGGTTAACCTTCTGTAGTAGTAGTGAAAGGTTAACATTCTGTAGTGTGGTAGTGAAAGGTTAACCGTCTGTAGTGTGGTAGTGAAAGGTTAACCGTCTGTAGTGTGGTAGTGAAAGGTTAACCTTCTGTAGTGTGGTAGTGAAAGGTTAACCGTCTGTAGTGTGGTAGTGAAAGGGTTAACCTTCTGTAGTGTGGTAGTGAAAGGTTAACCTTCTGTAGTGTGGTAGTGAAAGGGTTAACCTTCTGTAGTGTGGTAGTGAAATGTTAACCGTCTGTAGTGTGGTAGTGAAAGGGTTAACCTTCTGTAGTGTGGTAGTGAAAGGTTAACCTTCTGTAGTGTGGTAGTGAAAGGTTAACTTTCTGTAGTGTGGTAGTGAAAGGTTAACCGTCTGTAGTGTGGTAGTGAAAGGTTAACCGTCTGTAGTGTGGTAGTGAAAGGGTTAACCTTCTGTAGTGTGGTAGTAAAAGGTTAACCTTCTGTAGTGGTAGTGAAAGGTTAACATTCTGTAGTGTGGTAGTGAAAGTTTAGCCTTCTGTAGTGTGGTAGTGAAAGGTTAACCTTCTGTAGTGTGGTAGTGAAATGTTAACCGTCTGTAGTGTGGTGGTGAAAGGGTTAACCTTCTGTAGTGTGGTAGTGAAAGGTTAACCTTCTGTAGTGTGGTAGTGAAAGGGTAATCTTCTGTAGTGTGGTGGTGAAAGGTTTAACCTTCTGTAGCGTGGTAGTGAAAGGTTAACCTTCTGTAGTGTGGTAGTGAAAGGTTAACCTTCTGTAGTGTGGTAGTGAAAGGTTAACCTTATGTAGTGTGGTAGTGAAAGGTTAACCGTCTGTAGTGTGGTAGTGAAAGGGTTAACCTTCTGTAGTGTGGTAGTGAAAGGTTAACCTTCTGTAGTGGTAGTGAAAGGGTTAACATTATGTAGTGTGGTAGTGAAAGGTTAACATTCTGTAGTGTGGTAGTGAAAGGTTAACCTTCTGTAGTGTGGTAGTGAAAGGTTAACCTTCTGTAGTGTGGTAGTGAAAGGTTAACCGTCTGTACTGTACTGTACCCATTCTGCAATCTGTTAATAAACTTTTCAATCAATCAATCAATGTAGTGTGGTCGTGAAAGGGTTAACCTTCTGTAGTTTGGTAGTGAAAGGTTAACCTTCTGTAGTGGTAGTGAAAGGTTAACATTCTGTAGTGTGGTAGTGAAAGGTTAACCTTCTGTAGTGTGGTAGTGAAAGGTTAACCTTCTGTAGTGTGGTAGTGAAATGTTAACCGTCTGTAGTGTGGTGGTGAAAGGGTTAACCTTCTGTAGTGTGGTAGTGAAAGGTTAACCTTCTGTAGTGTGGTAGTAAAGGTTAACCTTCTGTAGTGTGGTAGTGAAGTTTCAAGTTTCAAGTTTCAAGTTTCTTTAATAGTTGTCATACAGAAGTACAGAATACTTTTGTACAAAATGCTTCTTACTGTTGCGCTCCAGAGACTGTGCATGACAAGATAAGTATGAAATAAAAACATAGTAAAAATTAGAAGAAAAAAAAAGAGGTCACAGTGTTCAGTTTAGACATATGTACAATGTTCGTAGACGTAGTTACCATACAATATACAATACTGTGCAGTGTACTAATATACAATACTATATAGTGCAAGGCATAAATGGACGAGGTGCAGTTTAGGTACAATTCACAGTAGGTGTACGAGTTGTAGTGCAAATCCTTTATCAATAAATATAAAGTGTAAGTGTGTTTGTGTGATCTAAAGTGTGGAGAGTGGGTGCTGCAGTGTGTTGTTTGTTTGAGTGAGTGTGTGTGTGCGTGTGGGTGTGTGTGCTGTGTGCATTTGATGGTTGTTGCATAGTGATTATTGTTCGTTTAGCGATTATTGTTCGTTTAGCAGCCTGATGGCCTGGGGATAGAAGCTCCTTCTGAGTCTTTCTGTGCTCGCCATAAGACTCCGGTATCGCTTGCCTGACGGCAGCAGTTCAAAGAGGCAGTTGTTCGGGTGGCTCGAGTCCTTAATAATTCTCTTAGCCTTCCCCTTGCACCGCTTGTTGTAAATGTTCTGGAGGGTGGGAAGCCCCCCTCTAATTGTGCGTTCGGCTGAACGTGTCACTCTTTGTAGTCTGCTACGGTCTTGTGCAGTGCTATTCCCAAACCAGGAGGTGATGTTGCCGGTCAGGATGCTCTCTATTGTACATGAGTAGAAGTTCCTAAGGATCTTCTGACTGACTTGGAACTTCCTTAGGCGCCTGAGGAAGTAGAGGCGTTGTCGTGCCTTCTTCACAACACTGTCAATGTGTGTGGTCCATGTCAAGTCCTCGGATATGTGGGCTCCGAGGTACTTGAAACTGTTCACTCTCTCAACTGGTGCCCCGTCGATGCTGAGGGGGCTGTAGTCCTTGACCCCCGACCTCCTGAAGTCCACAATCATCTCTTTTGTTTTGCTGACGTTCAGGGAGAAAGGTTAACCTTCTGTAGTGTGGTAGTGAAAGGTTAACCTTCTGTAGTGTGGTAGTGAAAGGGTTAACCTTCTGTAGTGTGGTAGTGAAAGGGTAACCTTCTGTAGTGTGGTAGTGAAAGTTTAACCATCTGCAGTGTGGTAGTGAAAGGGTTAACCTTCTGTAGTGTGGTAGTGAAAGGGTAACCTTCTGTAGTGTGGTAGTGAAAGGTTAACCATCTGTAGTGTGGTGGTGAAAGGATTAACCTTCTGTAGTGTGGTAGTGAAAGGGTTAACCTTCTGTAGTGTGGTAGTGAAAGGGTAACCTTCTGTAGTGTGGTAGTGAAAGGTTAACCTTCTGTAGTGTGGTAGTGAAAGGTTAACCTTCTGTAGTGTGGTAGTGAAAGGTTAACCGTCTGTAGTGTGGTAGTGAAAGGTTAACCTTCTGTAGTGTGGTAGTGAAAGGTTAACCTTCTGTAGTGTGGTAGTGAAAGGTTAACCATCTGTAGTGTGGTAGTGAAAGGGTTAAACGTTGCTTCGTTAGGTGGAAGGAAGCGGGGGGGGGGCCTTGACTCACTCACCCGCTTCACTGAGGGAGGAGAAGGAATAAAAAAATACAAAGTATGCAAATAGGTCAGAAGATCAAAGAGTTCAAATAGTTCATTGTAATATAAAACACGGTGCCACAACACAATGCGTGACAACTGTTTCTAAGGACTCACTACGATCTAACTTTGAACGGAAATTAGTTTGAGCGTATAAGAAATGGGAGACCGTGAAAGAAATGATTCACTTGCACCAATCACATTCAATCCACCTCTCACTACTTTCCCTCATTCATTCATTCATCATTCACCAGTGCCTATGACGTGTATATGTGTGGAACCGACCTTTAACTAGGCTAATTAGTATTGATTGTGAGAGACAGAGAGAGCGAGAAAGAAGCAGAAGCTACATTTACACAGCCTGTCCAAGGCGGGATTGTTGTGCCATAATTCTCCATCGCTGTTCTTTTTTTTCCACTTTTTTCTCCTTATTTTTCTATTTTTCTCCCATCCCAATTTCGCTGTTTCCAATTCTCCCCTCCCCTGTCTTGAACGTTGCTCGCATATGCCCCCCACAGGTCGGTCGTAGGGAGGATCGAAGCCTTGCATCACATGTCCCCTCCGGTACACGAGGAGGCAGCCTGTCACATCTTTTCACCTGCCAGCGCGGACTCTCATTGGCGAGGTGTAACGTGTGGGAGGCTCACACTACCCCCGCCATTTCCTGTCTCTGCTGTGCAGGCGTCCCCCAACCGACCTGTAGGAGTCGCTGTCCACAACATCCAGATTACCACCCATCGACTTCCACCCGCTGACTCTGCCAATTGAGCCAGTATGATGGCCGGCCCAAGCCGGAGTGTGTCAAAGTGTCCTTGAGCAAGACACTTAACCCCTAACTGCTCCCGATGACAGGTTGACGGATGCTCATCGGGAGCAGTTTCAAGTTTCTTTATTAGTTGTCGTACAAAAATACAGAATACTTTTATATGAAATGCTTTTTTCCCGTTATGCTCCTGAGAGTGTGCTAGATGAAAATAGATAAAGTATAAAATAGGAAGTCAAGTACGTAAACAAAGTGTAAACAAAAGTGTTCAATATACATATATACAATACACATATCTGTATGTGAATGTGTGAGTAAATGGGTCAAATGTGAGGAACGAATTGTAAAGCGCTTTGGATAAAAGCTGCTATATAAATGCAGCCATTTACCATTTTACCATGTATTCAATTGACTCTCTTACTGGTTATCCTCTATGTGATTTCCTCCCCGCCTGTGAGTGTGCACATTTCAAAAGCCTATGGAGAAAGCGAGTCGTACAGTAGCTCATCATCATCACCACGAGTCATGCATGTCAAACGCAGCCCTGCCCGTCTGCCCGTCTGCCCGCCTTGCCCAGTCTGCCAACTCCGATGTATACGCTGGATAGTTTGCTAGCTTCATGTGAGCATTTCCCTCCTCCTGTCATTCAAATGGCAGTTTATAATTTCACGATGGCAATAGCTGTGTGTCCTTTAGTTTAGTTTAGTTTATTTATTTAGCACATTATTAAAAAAAAATAAAAACAGTGCTAGAGGGAACAAAGCCCAAAGGGCTTGTACAAAGTCTACCCGTAGCCTCTGCCATACCATTAACTACCCCTGCCATGAAGGCCACAATACCAAATTTCTCCTCCCTTACCCTCTCTCTATCCTCCTGCTCTACCCTCTCTCCTGAACCAAGCTAACCTGAACCAAGCTAAACTTACCTGAAATAGTCGCTGCAGTCACACAGGAGGGCCTTGTGGGCATTCAACTCAGTGCTGTTGACTTTAATAACCACATCACAGAACCTTCCTTCCAGATGCAGCTCATTAAGGATTGTAGATGACATTGTTTCCTTTTCCATGTGGTGATTTTAAATTATATCTACAGAATATATTCACGCTTACAGACAAATAGCCGGAAACAAACTGTTCTAGAATGTTCTATTATGACATCATACTGTGACATCACGAATGTTCTAGAATGTTTGATTATGACATCATACTGTGACATCACAAATGTTCTAGAATGTCTATTATGACATCATACTGTGACGGCGTTAGTTTTTTCAGTAACGAGTAATCAAACGGATTACTATTCCAATCTTAATAACGCCGTTACCGTTACTGCCAAAAAATTCGGCGCGTTACTATGATTGAAGCTGTTTTTTTCATCAGACAGATCTCTGCGCTGAGAAGCAATACTTTTTTTCCTTGATTAGTGGGCAGTGCGCGATTGGCTGAGGTTGAGTAAAATGTCATGGTAAGCCAATCAGAGGTAGAGGTGGGCGGGTGTTCGAAAGAATCCAGAATCTGTAGTGTGGTAGTGAAAGGGTTAACCTTCTGTAGTGTGGTAGTGAAAGGTTAACCGTCTGTAGTGTGGTAGTGAAAGGTTAACCTTCTGTAGTGGTAGTGAAAGGTTAACCTTCTGTAGTGTGGTAGTGAAAGGTTAACCTTCTGTAGTGTGGTAGTGAAATGTTAACCGTCTGTAGTGTGGTGGTGAAAGGGTTAACCTTCTGTAGTGTGGTAGTGAAAGGTTAACCTTCTGTAGTGTGGTAGTAAAAGGTTAACCTTCTGTAGTGTGGTAGTGAAAGGTTAACCTTCTGTTGTGTGGTAGTGAAAGGTTAACCTTCTGTAGTGTGGTAGTGAAAGGATTAACCTTCTGTAGTGTGGTAGTGAAAGGGTAACCTTCTGTAGTGTGGTAGTGAAAGGTTAACCATCTGTAGTGTGGTGGTGAAAGGGTTAACCTTCTGTAGTGTGGTAGTGAAAGTGTTAACCTTCTGTAGTGTGGTAGTGAAAGGGTAACCTTCTGTAGTGTGGTAGTGAAAGGTTAACCTTCTGTAGTGTGGTAGTGAAAGGTTAACCTTCTGTAGTGTGGTAGTGAAAGGTTAACCGCCTGTAGTGTGGTAGTGAAAGGTTAACTTTCTGTAGTGTGGTAGTGAAAGGTTAACCGTCTGTAGTGTGGTAGTGAAAGGTTAACCTTCTGTAGTGTGGTAGTGAAAGGTTAACCTTCTGTAGTGTGGTAGTGAAAGGGTTAACCTTCTGTAGTGTGGTAGTGAAAGGGTAACCTTCTGTAGTGTGGTAGTGAAAGGTTAACCATCTGTACTGTGGTGGTGAAAGGGTTAACCTTCTGTAGTGTGGTAGTGAAAGGGTTAACCTTCTGTAGTGTGGTAGTGAAAGGGTAACCTTCTGTAGTGTGGTAGTGAAAGGTTAACCTTCTGTAGTGTGGTAGTGAAAGGTTAACCGCCTGTAGTGTGGTAGTGAAAGGTTAACTTTCTGTAGTGTGGTAGTGAAAGGTTAACCTTCTGTAGTGTGGTAGTGAAAGGGTTAAACGTTGCTTCGTTAGGTGGAAGGAAGCGGGGGGGGGGGGCCTTGACTCACTCACCCGCTTCACTGAGGGAGGAGAAGGAATAAAAAAATACAAAGTATGCAAATAGGTCAGAAGATCAAAGAGTTCAAATAGTTCATTGTAATATAAAACACGGTGCCACAACACAATGCGTGACAACTGTTTCTAAGGACTCACTACGATCTAACTTTGAACGGAAATTAGTTTGAGCGTATAAGAAATGGGAGACCGTGAAAGAAATGATTCACTTGCACCAATCACATTCAATCCACCTCTCACTACTTTCCCTCATTCATTCATTCATCATTCACCAGTGCCTATGACGTGTATATGTGTGGAACCGACCTTTAACTAGGCTAATTAGTATTGATTGTGAGAGACAGAGAGAGCGAGAAAGAAGCGGAAGCTACATTTACACAGCCTGTCCAAGGCGGGATTGTTGTGCCATAATTCTCCATCGCTGTTTTTTTTTTATCCACTTTATTCTCCTTATTTTTCTATTTTTCTCCCATCCCAATTTCGCTGTTTCCAATTCTCCCCTCCCCTGTCTTGAACGTTGCTCGCATATGCCCCCCACAGGTCGGTCATAGGGAGGATAGAAGCCTTGCATCACATGTCCCCTCCGGTACACGAGGAGGCAGCCTGTCACATCTTTTCACCTGCCAGCGCGGACTCTCATTGGCGAGGTGTAACGTGTGGGAGGCTCACACTGCCCCCGCCATTTCCTGTCTCTGCTGTGCAGGCGCCCTAACCGACCTGTAGGAGTCGCTGTCCACAACGTCCAGATTACCACCCATCGACTTCCACCCGCTGACTCTGCCAATTGAGTTAGTATGACGGCCGGCCCAAGCCGGAGGCAACGCCGACAGCCCGGATTTGAACCCGGTGTCTCTTGCGTTGGTGAGGAGCGCAATGTCCGCTGCGCCACCCAGCCGCCTTCTCCATCGCTGTTCCCTATATAAAATGTACGTTCCGGCATTAAGCCGCCAGCAGAGACAGTCACGCTGCCGGGATAGGGGCAGCTTTGGCGTCCGTGTGAACGGGACTGCCGGCATGCCGGGACAGGGGGCTGTTATAGGCCTCGATGTAGCTTGTAGGTCATATCATAACCACAATTATCTGTACTGCCCTGAACCACTGTCCCTGTTTCAGCTCCGTTCAGTTATCAGTTGTCGCATGAAAGATGGGAACAAAGGCTCACCACATGATATAATAATAATAATAATAATAATAATAATAATAATAATAATAATAATAATAATAATAATAATAATAATAATAATAATAATAATAATAATAATAATAATAATAATAATAATAATAATAATAAAAAAAAAAAAAAAAAAAATAATAATAATAATAATAATAATAATAATAATAATAATAATAATAATAATAATAATAATAATAATAATAATAATAATAATAATAATAATAATAATAATAATAATAATAATAATAATAATAATAATAATAATAATAATAATAATAATAATAATAATAATAATAATAATAATAATAATAATAATAATAATAATAATAATAACAATAATAATAACAATAATAATAATCATAATAATAATCATCATAATAATAATAATAATAATAATAATAATAATAATAATAATAATAATAATAATAATAATAATAATAATAATAATAATAATAATAATAATAATAATTAATAATAATAATAATAATAGCTAACTATTACACATTTTAGTGTCTGATGCAATGTGCAATGTGAGGGCGGCTGGGTGGCGCAGCGGACATTGCGCTCGTCACCAGCGCAAGAGACACCGGGTTCGACTCCGGCTGTCGGCGTTGCCTCCGGCTTGGGCCGGCCGTCATACTAACTCAATTGGCAGAGTTAGCGGGTGGGAAGTCGATGGGTGGTAATCTGGACGTTGTGGACAGCGACTCCTACAGGTCGGTCAGGGCGCCTGCACAGCAGAGATAGGAAATGGCGGGGGTAGTGTGAGCCTCCCACACGTTACTCCTCGCCAAATGAGAGTCCGTGCTGGCAGGTGAAAAGATGTGACAGGCTGCCTCCTCGTGTATCGGAGGGGACATGTGATGCAAGGCTTCTATCCTCCCTACAACCGGCCAGTGGGGGGGCATATGCGAGCAACATTCAAGACAGGGGAGGGGAGAATTGGCACAGTGGAATTGGGATGGGAGAAAAATAGAAAAAGAGGAGAAAAAGTGGATAAAAACAAAAAAGAATATGCAATGTGAGAAGCCAAACGCAACCTTTACCATAACAAGCTTTGGTAAATCGTGCATTTATATAACTTTTATCCAAAGCGCTTTACAATTCTGTTCCTCACATTCACCCATTGCTCAAGGACACTTCGACACGCTGCCCGGGAGGAGCGAGAATCGAACCGGAAACCTCCCGATTACCAGATGACTGCTTTACCTCTAGCAGTAACTCGTGCCCCAGCCTCCAGACAACATGGCACCACTGAATCGTCGTCTTTGGGATAAAGCCATTTTTGGGACATGGAAACGTGGGCTACATGACATGACATTTAATTACTCTTAAGTAACCTACAGACATATCTAGGGGTAACGCCTGCAGCCATCAGAACTGGATTGCAGATCTTCAGATATTCCACTTATTGGCACGACAGTGGCTCAGGAGGTAGAGCAGTCGCCTGGTAGTAGGTTCCCGGTTCGATTCCCGCTCCTCCCGGGCAGCGTGTCAAAGTGTCCTTGAGCAAGACACTTAACCCCTACACTGCTCCCGATGAGCAGGTTGACGGATGCCTCCGCCATCTCAAGTTTAAAGTTTAAAGTTTCTTTATTAGTTGTTGTACAAAAATACAGAATATACTTTTATATGAAATGATTTTTTCCCGTTATGCTCCTGAGAGTGTGCTAGATGAAAATAGATAAAGTATAAAATAGGAAGTCAAGTACGTAAACAAAGTGTAAACAAAGTAAGTGTTCAATATACATATATGTGTGTGCATGTGATGTGTGAGTAAATGGGTCAAATGCGAGGAACAAATTGTAAAGCGCTTTGGATAAAAGCTGCTATATAAATGCAGCCATTTACCATTTTACCATGTATTCAATTGACTCGCTTACTTGTTATCCTCTATGTGATTTCCTCCCCGCCTGTGAGTGTGCACATTTCAAAAGCCTATGGAGAAAGCGAGTCGTACAGTAGCTCATCATCACCACGAGTCATGCATGTCAAACGCAGCCCTGGCCCAGTAGCCCGACTTGCCCAGTCTGCCAACTCCGATGTATACGCTGGATAGTTTGCTAGCTTCATGTGAGCATTTCCCTCCTCCTGTTATTCAAATGGCAGTTTATAATTTCACGATGGAAATAGCTGTGTGTCCTTTAGTTTAGTTTAGTTTATTTATTTAGCACATTATTATAAAAAAAAAAAAAACAGTGCTAGGAGGGAACGAAGCCCAAAGGGCTTGTACAAAGTTCCACTCCCATCTCATTGTCCATAAACAATATGAACGAAATACATGTGTAGCATGGTCTACAAAATAAACTACAAAACAGGAACAGAGACATAAGGCAGACACTATAGCGAAAACATGGAAGATTGACACGAGTCAGTAACAAGAACAATCTTTATTTTGTATTTATATATTTTTTTACAAGAGGGCAAAGAAGAGGAGAATAACATATTAACGGTATATAATGAGGAAAAGGAAACAAGCAGTCATACTAACAGTAGATGTAACACTGATGCACAGGAGTAACTTAATGTGATGGTGATTTATGATGAAATTAAATTATATTTTAATTGTATTTTAAATATAGATAAGGAGGTTGTTGACCTCAATGATGAATTTAGAGTGTTCCTGAGTTTAGGACGTCTAAAGCTAATGTTGCGCTTTCTAGGCGCGTCCCCCGAGATCACCTGTCATGTTGGAGATGCTGGTCGCCATATGTAAAACCTTTTATTTCATTGTAATAATTTGTAAGCATAAAGGAGGAGTTCAAATGAAGGGGCAGAGATTTAAAAAAAATAAAAACAGTGTTTCTTGCCACCAAACTAATTGGGGAGAGAAGAACAAAAGACCTGCTCGCCAAACCAATTTCAGCACCACGGACAGCGCTGTAGCGCTCCGGCTGCCGTCCAACTCCCGTTCTTCTGTCATTGTCCGAACGAAAGCTTCCGATCATTTTCTCAGGATCCCGGGCCCTCATTCATCAACGTGGACGTAGAATATGTTCTATTTTCACACGTAAGCACAGAATGTAGAATCAGTGCACCCACAGGAAAAGCGGGATTCACCACACGTGCGTACGCAGGTTCTACGCACACCTGTCATGATGAATATGACTTTGATCCTACGTTTGAGCTCGTGCACTGTTTTAAGTATTTGCATGCCAGAACCGCCCCGATTAACCATATACGGTAATGGAATACCCCCATGAAATGTGGAAAAATGGACTAAGCCGAGGGAAGCGTGTTATGAGAACGGTGATGTCGGATATGATATCTATTAACCATTGCTGCCTGGGCAGCGCAAACACTAATAAAGACCGTGCTGGAATATGACTGCCTTTTCCCGTGTTGTTTGATTAATACCCAGGGATTAAAGTTCTCCTCAATTTTATTCCAAATCGCGATGGATTTTCCGTCAATTTTCTACCTGCTGCATATGATTTCTAGAGGCATACTACAATCTATTTTGATGTCAGTATTGGGTAGCCTATATAAACAATAATACGAGAGCATATACAAGAACAATGAATCTCACTGCATGTATGATGTAGCCTGCCTTTCAATACATGAACTTGAATCCCATCATGTTTGTGTGCGGGACTCACAAGGCTGTTGTCACAATGGGTGGTACCGGTACAGTAATAACAGTCCACACAATATCACGATGGACCATGCCATAGCCTATGTTCTATCTATTAGGACATGATCTGTGACGACAAATGTTCTAGAATGTTTGATTAAGATATCATACTCTGACAGCATGCCTATGATCAACAAAAACGCGAACTTGAATCCCATCATATACATAGTCTGTCCACTATCTGGTGTCATTGCAATGCGTTTTTTATTCTTTCTTATACAGTAAAAAGGGGGAAGAACACTATATCGTGGGTGTTCATATGACTTGTATTCTGCTTACAGCTTCGAAATTCCACTTGTTTCGTTTAACGTAAAGCCTTTTAAATATAATCAAAACGTTCCCGTGTTTCTGCGGTCTGTGCGCAGAATAATAACGAGTTGAGCTACGCGGAGTTAATTCCGATAACGCTATATAAACCATGCTGCATTCATTCTGAGAGAAAGATCTATTATTCCAAATGCTATTTATAGGGTTTTGACCATAATTACACTACTGTTGCTATTTTACAATGAACTATAATGGATTACGGGGGTCATACAGAACACGCGCCAGTGTCTTTATTTCCGCCTTGAAACTAATGCAGAACTGAGGAGTGCTTATGCGTAGTAACGATATTCTACCACTGGGCGTCAGCTAAGTGTGCTCCGACCTGTGCGTACACGTAAGCACGGAGTCAAGTTCAAGTTGAAATTGATGAATCCCACTCTTTGCTTAGAAATGATCGTACGCACAGGGTAAGCACAAATCTGTGCGTAAGACACGTTGATGAATGAGGGCCCTGGTCATTGTTGGAGATCTTTGTGACTATAGAGGAAGAGAATACGATTTAGGTGTTTCGTGGTCACGTCATCTCTAGGCAGGAGACCTGAGACGCGCTGCTGTTTGCGCTTTGTTTGGGGTTTGTTTGTTTGTGGTTTTAAGAGGTGATGTTGTCTAAGTAAAATCTTTACTACTGGTGTGCCTCCACTGTCTTAACTAGAGTAGATTAGTGTGACTTGACTTCCACACTGCAAGCGAGTCTATTAACTACAGTACGTTAGTGTGACTTGACTTACACACTGCAGACAAGTCTATTAACTACAGTAGGTTAGTCTGACATAACTTCCACACTTCGAGCGAGTCTATTAACTACAGTAGGTTAGCGTGACATAACTTCCACACTTCGAGCGAATCTATTAGCTACGGTAGGTTAGTGTGACTTGACTTCCACACTGCAGACAAGTCTATTAACTACAGTAGGTTAGCGTGACTTGACTTCCTCACTTCTCTGTCGTTAAATCCTTTATATTGACAAATAAAATGCTTCCTGCGCTACGCCCTATCAACTCGTAAGTAGGACAGCCCCCTGCATTGTCATCCAATGCTCGCTGCTTTTATGTGAACGGCCCAGTTTTAGAATCAATCTGGGTTACGATCTGGGTTATTATGGGCCTTTTTTCCTGGCAGCTTCCCTAATTGGTTGGAAGAAGAGCCACACAGACCATTTCAGAAGGAAGGCAATTGCGTAGAACTTGGACTATAGACCACTGCACTTCTGCGTTACATTGAGCTCATGGGAGAGAGAGCGTGGGGGGGGGGGGGGGGGGGGGGGATGAATGAATGTGGATGAGAGCCTTGACATTAAGTGGTTGTAGCTACGGCCGTGTGGGTTGCTGGAGACATGCTCCAATAGACTTGTGTACGCGGAGATTGTTCAGGAGACTCAGGCCTATAGAAGTCCATTGGATCATGTCTCCAGCACCCCCCCCCCCCCCCCCCACAGCCGTATAGCTACAAGAGCTTGCCACTTAATGTCAAGGCTCTCATCCACATTCATTCATTTTCTCCCCCCATGATTTCAGAATATACCGAAAGTGTTGCTGCGGTGGTCTATATGGTGGTGGTTGCTGAAACTCACATCTCTCAAGCCCTCTCATGTTAGACCTACTGTTTCGTGGCAGGGTTCAAAGAAAAATATGAATGATGAACCCTTGTGTGGTGTTCGGCTCTGTGGGACCCGTTTTTCATTTCTATTCTTAGAAAGAAAAATATATGAATATCTGCTTAACACTAGCACAGCCGACAAGGGGTCGGCATTTTCAATAAATGTATCCTCGTCACTCGGTCGAGCTCCAGCTCTGTCACTCAATGGCTTTTCCTAAAAGTACCCGTTTTATCTGGCACGGTTTCAGAAATTTGAAAGAAGGAGAGAATGAGAGAGAAGGAGAGGGAAGGAGAGAGAAGGAGAGGGAAGGAGGAAGTGAAGAGATGCACCTAATCATCCTTCCCCCTTAATTGGATGATATCAATCCCTGTCTCCTGAGCCATTCAGCCATTGTGTATAATGTGATGTGTGTCTGGTGCCAGTGTATGGCAGCCATTGAGCCTGCATAGCCCAAGGTTGGGTGCTACCAGTGGTGGTGAAGGAAGCAATTTACACCCTACATTGTGGGGAGAGCTTTGAGTGTCTAGAAAATCGCTATATAAATGTAATGATCATTCATTCATTCATTAAAGGAGAGAAGGAGAGGGAGGGAGAGGGAAGGAGAGAGAATGAGTGGGAAGGAAAAAGGAGAGAGAAGGAGAGAGAAGGAGGGGGAAGGAGAGGGAAGGAGAGAGATTTATTATTTATTAATAATATGTACGATAATATTTTATCATATATTATAATATCAAATGCTTTTTTTTTTTTTATTATTATTATTGATCTTTTTCCCCCTCCATTTTTCCTCAGATTTTCTCCCATCCCAATGTTAGTCGTTATGCCAATTCCCAATCCCCTTCCTGGTCGCTGCGCACTTACCCTCCACAGTCGGTCTGGGAGAGTGGAGGCGCCGACCGAACTGTAGGAGTCGCTGTTTACAACGACCCGGACCCACCCCGCCAGCGTCTCCCGCCCTCTAATACTGCCAATTGTATTAGTGTGAACGGCCAGCCAAGCTGGTGACAACCCCGGAGCTGTGAGCTGGATTCGAACAGGCGAATCTAGCCGCTCTGGGGTTTGGTGACGAACGCAATCTCCGTTACGCCACCTGACCGCCCTATCAAATGCTTATTATAATATCACATTACTATTTAATTATTTAAGTTATATGTAAATTATATTTATATATATTTAAATTATATTCTATACATATTATTAATAATATAAAAAACATTATATTTATATTATTATTACATATGTATAACTTTGTATTATTATTATTTGAAGGATTGCTGATTATTATAATTATTATTATAAACACATTTCTTTCTTTATATACAGTTTTGGAATTTGAACGGGACAAATTGTTTCACGTCAGACATGGAAACTGTAACTGAGGGGTACAATTCCCTGACTGTATTGATAAGTATGGTATCATTAAACCACTACCGCTTTATGTACTTTAACTACTGGCCACACAGTACATGATATAGATATGATGAACACTTTCCCACCATGAAACCAAGTCCACACAAATGTATAAATCGAATATTTAATATATAGCAAAGGGTATATACAACGTTCACTTAATGACATTTATGATTTGAATGCACTTGTAAGGCAAATGAGTATTCGTAGGCAAATCAACATTGAATGTCCAATCTCTGGTTACGCAGGAAGCAAGTATACAACCTGGTTCTTTAGGGAACTATAGCGATGGTACTTAAATGATTATAGCTGGATACACTAAAGGGGGGTCCCGCTGGTTGTAAGTCAGTAAGGGGGGGGGGGGTAGGAGAGCCGCTGGCGATATCCCATCTGGCCAACGATTTCTTGGGAGAATTCAGAGTGCTGAACACGGTGCCCACAGAACCTTGGTCCACAGATGAATACAGTTGGGCCCTCTTGTAGACGGTAGCTGCCGGTCCACAACGAAGAGACGTGAGGCGACCTCACTCGGGTTAGAGCGCCGTCTCACCTGGACTCCTCTCGGGGGTAGTTCCAACACTTACCAGTGTTGGCTGTTATCCATGGCATAATCAAAGCACCCAAAGCAAGTAGATAATCCAAGCCGTGTAGGGCTCGCCGTCGTCCGGGTAAGGTAATCCAATGTGCAGGTCCACTCGTCCTGGCCCAGAACTCCTCGGATGAAAGCACCACACGTGGTCTGCCCAGCCTGGTTAAGACTCTAGATAACGCGAGGAAACGATGGGGGTACTGCTCACTTTATAACTCTAACCGAACGATGCACCATACATAATAGACTATTATTAACTTAATAGAAATACGTCCCACTCGACGGTATAGTGCCAAACTATGACAATTCAACTATTAATCCACACGATGTCTCAATGCCATTCTGAGGCCAAGTTGACCATACTGCACCACACGTGTATCGTGGGTGAGGCTTAACGTCTTGCCACTAGGTTGGAGGGTAAAGAACTAAGGGCTAAGGGACTAAAAGAAAGTTCTACTTTACTTGCGCCATATATATATATGCGCTGTGAACAAATAGTACCATTCGTATTTCGCCAGACGTATTCCTACGCGGAACCGGGCTAGTAACGACATGTTCGTCGGCACGATTGAACTTGAACCAAGGGGCTTGGCTGCTGGCGCCAGGTTCTTGTCCAATGAGAGAATGAAACTATTATGGGCTGTTAGTAGACTAAAGGGATATTCAGTGTATATGTACAAGGAATATACAAGGGATATCAAACGATATACAAATACTATTAAATATATATCCATAAATAAATATATATATTCGGTTTAATCTGATCCTTCACAACAGCCGCACCCTAATTAGTCCCACCTAATTAGCTAAGCAGAGACAGATTAACCGCACTGTCTACCACTCAAGGTCCGCTGTAAGGGTCAGTCAACTCACAAAGTCGTGGGGTCATGGTCGTCATCGATAGTGTCTGGGAGTCTGGGCAGTTCTATTAGCCTCGCCACGGGTCGTGTGTAAGTTCGCCCTTGGACGAGCACCTCAGCTGCTCGGACCTTGCCATCGGCACCGGTGATCACTTTGCTTACGCGGCCAGCCGGCCACATAGCTCTGGGTAGTGACTGGTCGATAATCATGACGACTGTTCCTTCTGTCAAATTGTCTCTCTCTTTTACCCACTTCTGGCGGGTCTGTAGAGATGGTAGGTAGTGGAGTAGAAAGCTGTTCCAAAACTTGTCAGCTAGTACTTGACTGTACCTCCACATTCTTCGGCCGTTCGCTTCTTCAGGCCTGTACATTGTCTGGGGTAGCGCGGGGTCCAGCCGCCCCATCAAGAGTGTGTTGGGGGTGACTGGGTCGACATCTGCTATATCACTGGAGACGTAGCCAAGGGGCTTGGAGTTCAATACTCCCTCGATCTCCGTGAGGACTGTCATTAGGACTTCTTCCGCTACAGTCTGGGCCCCAAGCACTGCGTACAGGGCTGTCTTTATAGAACGTACTTCTCGTTCCCAGGTTCCACCGAAGTGGGGTGCGTTCGGGGGATTAAACTGGAAGTCAATCTGGAATGGAGCGAGGTGGGTCTTAAGTTCTGGGCCCATAGCTTGGAAGCTCTCTTTCAGCTCTCTTTCTCCGCCTTTGAAGTTTGTCCCGTGATCAGACAACAATGTAGACGGTTTTCCTTTCCGTGATGTGAATCTTCGGAAGGCCATAAGGAATGAGTCTGTGCTCATGGTTGGAAGGAGTTCGATATGTATCGCTCTGGTGGTCATGCATTTGAATACAATACCCCACCGCTTCTCGGTTCCTCTTCCTTTCTTTATATACAACGGGCCAAAACAGTCCATGCCTGTGGAGTGGAATGGCTTGTCGCCGAGTCGGAGGCGACAGGGAGGTAGGTCAGCCATCCGGGGTATGCTGGGCTGCGCGCGCCACTTTCGGCAGTCTAGACAGGTTCGCTGGAAGCGTCGCACCGCTTCTCTTCCTTGAAGTATCCAATAGCGACGTCTGATCTCCGCGAAGACTCTCTCTGCTCCTGCGTGGTGTACATCCTCGTCGTATTTCTTTATGATCAGCTCTGTGACCTTGTGTCGGCTGTTCAAGACTATCGGGTACTTAACGTCATCCGGTAGATCGGGGGCTCTCCGCAGACGACCACCCACTCTGATGAGATTATGGGCGTCACTCTCGGGTGCCAGGTGGAGCAGTCTGCTGTCTGATGGGACGGGCTTTCCTCCCTGTAGACAGTCTAGCTCATCGGGGAACGAGTCTCTCTGGGCTCGTTGTAGTAGAAGAAGTTCTGCTTCTTCGTAGTCAGCTGCTGAAATGTCGGCAGTGGGCTGAATCTCTGGGTGGTGCCACAGGAATGTCTTTAGCTGCGCACTCTGTAGGGTAATGCAATCATCTATGTTGGGGTCTGTGGAGGCGACTGTGCTCAGTCCACAGAACATAGGTTTCTTGTTCTCAGCCTCCTCTTTACTCGCTTCCCGTGGGGTGGGCGTAGGCCACTCTTCTTCCGGGAGCTTGAGGAACTCTGGTCCGTCACTGTAGATGTTGCGACGGGTGAGGTCATCTAGGGACATTCCCCGGGTGATGACGTCAGCTGGGTTGTGTTTGGTGTCCACATACCGCCAGCTCGCTGCTTCTGTTAACTCTTGAATCTCTGTGACTCTGACTCCCACGAAGACCTTGTATCTGCATGAATCAGACTTGATCCATGTGAGTACTGTCGTGGAATCTGACCACAAGATTGTTCTGTGCACCGGAATGGTGAGTTCACGTTGGATTAACGTGGCTAGATGCGCTCCTGCTAGGGCTGCGCAGAGCTCTAGACGTGGGATAGATTGTTGCTTTCGTGGGGCTATTCTTGAGCGAGCCAGGATGAAGGCGGTGTGTATCTCTCCTCCCTTCTCTTGGGCACGCAAGTAGGCCACTGATCCATAGGCTACTTCGGAGGCGTCGCTGAAGACGTGTAGATCCATCTTGCATGTCTCTGGCCTCACTGTGGGTGGGAAGTAGCTGCGGCGTATATTGACGCCTGGGAGTGAGCGGAGCTCCGTCTCCCACTCTCTCCATGTGGAGGCAAGGGGTGCGGGTATTGGGTCGTCCCAGCCCTGGTCCTTGTCCCATAGTGCTCGTACAATCATCTTTGCCCTGGTGGTGTAAGGTAGAATACATCCCAACGGGTCATATTGTCTGGCGAGTGTTCTGTACACACTCCGTCTGGTGGTCGGTATCGCCGTCGACCTTCCCTGCTCCGTGGTCAGGGGTTTGTGTCTATAGTGGAGCGAGTCTGTTTTGAAGCGCCAGACTAATCCTAGTGTCATTTCTTGGGCTTCTCCTGGGATGGTCGCCATCCAGGTCTCGCTGCTGGCAGCCTTGTCCGCGGGGGAGAGGCTGCGCAATACGTGCGGGTCGCTGCTGGCCCACTGCCTGAGATCAAAGCCGCATTTGATCAGGGAGGCGCGTAGCTTGAGTAGGAGAACCTTGGCTTCTTCTTGAGTCGAAATGCTTTGTAAACAGTTGTCCACGTAGAAACTGTTCTTCACACTGTGTCGGACCTCTTCATCTGCTGCTGGGTCCTCTGCGACGTGTTTCTGTAGTGCAAATGTAGCACAGCACGGGCTGCATGTGGTTCCGAAGGGGAGGACTTCCCATTGGTAGATGGCTGGGTGCTCATCTCCGGTCCTCTCTCTCCATAGGAACCGCAGTAGGGGCTTATCCTCCTCCACTAGTCTCACCTGCAGGAACATCCCTTTGATATCCCCGCTGATAGCCACCTTGTCCTGGCGGAAGCGTAGTAGCACGCCTAGTAGAGAGGGGCCGAGTGTGGGGCCGGGCAAGAGCTCTTTATTCAGATTTTGGGATCCGATCTGGTAGCTGCAGTTAAACACAATGCGATCCTTGCCGTTGTGGTGGACCTTGTGGTGCGGCACGTACCATGATTCGGTCGTCTGATCGGCCTCTTTAATGTCAATCTTTGTCACGTGTGCCGCTGTGATTAGCTTCTCAATCTCAGCGTGGTACACACTCTCTTGAGCGGGGTCTTTGGCTAGGCGCCGCTCTGTGTTCAATAGATACCGCTCCGTAGCGTCTTTCTTTGCGTGAAAGGTGGGCATTCCCTCTCGCCTCAGGAGTGGAGTTGCGTATCTCATCACTCCGCCGACTGTGACTCTCTTTGTCCCTTGCTCGAGGAGGTTTATGGCGTAAATGTCTTCTTTAGAACGAATGTCTTTCTTTTCGTTCTTAAAGGGCATTGTCTCTAGTGTCCATAGCCTCTCGACATGCTGCAGGAGAGTGGTGTCTTCTTCTGTCACTCTGGAGTGGAGGCAGCTAGTGGCTGCTGTTCGGTTGAGAGATTTAGCGAGGGGGCCTTGTAGTGTCCATCCTAGGCGGGTCTCGACTGCTGCAGGACAGCCTCTGGGTCCTGTATGGACCTGGTCTATCGGGACTATGAGGTCTGCGTGGTCGGAGCCTATCAGCAGGGTCGGGGTGGCGCCGTCTATGAGCGGGATAGGTAGTTGACGCAGGTGCACATATTTATCCATCAGTTTGGCGATGGGGTAGGTGTACTGTGATAGTCCTATTTCTTGGCTGGTGAAAGCATTTGTAATCCTATACCGTCGCTCTGGCTGCCCGCTTGCTGCGATAGTGAAGGAGACATTCTCGCCTTTTATCGTCTTTAAATCTCTTCTTATTGTCCGAATTGTCATTTGGTTCTCGCTCCCCCGCAGTCCCAGCTGGGCCGCAGCGGACGCGAGCAGAAGGGACTTCTCTGACCCGTCATCAAGGACGGCGTAAGTGTCCATGACTTTATCTTGGTAGCTCAATGTTACACGGACTACCTTTAAGAGCACTTGGGCGCCGCTGCTGCTGGCGGGGTCAATGTACATGACACTTGCCTTTGTGCTGCTCGATGGTGCAGGTGCAGGCTTTCTTCTGTTACTGTCGTGTAGGACATCTAGGTGGGCTCCGTCACACCGACTGCACCTCTTCTTTAGGCGGCACTCGGCTGCCATGTGACTGCGCGCACATCGGTAACAGCGCCTGTTGGACTTTATCCATTGACTCACTTCTTCTGCATTCATCTTTGTGAACAGGTCACATTGTGACAGCCAGTGTTCCTTCTCGCAGTACGGGCACACCATCTTCCACTTCTCTTTTCTCGAGGGGGTACTGTGGTTCTTACTGCTCGGTACTGATTCTGATTGGTGCATGACAGTCACCGATCTTCTTCCATCGTTTATTCTCCTGGGTCCCTCTCTGGAGCTTGGTGTGCTCCGCACGAACGTATCCAGTCGTAAGCTGCTGACTTCTCTCGCCAGGAAGTCGGCTAGATCGAGGAGGGATGGTTCGGGACCGTTAGGATCACGGTGGTCTCTCTGCCGCCTGAAGCGCTCTTGTCTGGCGGGTGGCAGCTTCTCTAAAATCCTCTCGACGTTAGAGTTGCCGTATAGCTCGTGCATACCCTTTTCTCGTTGCGCTCCCAGCATCCCTACCAGGGACTGCACTTTTATAGACAGGTCGTCTAATGAGCGATTGTCTGTTGCTGGGGGTAGGCGGTCAATATGCCTTATCTCTTGGATTACGTAATCCCATATACGTCCATATCTCTGGTCCAGCGCTGCTAGAGCCGCGGTGTATGGGGTCGTAGAGGTGGCATAGGCTAGCGCTATATTGTGCGCTCGGGGTACTTTCAGGTGCTTCAGTAATATTGCATACTTGTGGCGTTCATCAGCGACATCCACCATCATTGTCTCTAAGCACATCCGGAGCTCCGTGTACTGTGCTCGATTCTCATAGGTGAAGTCTGGAAACGTCGGTGTACCAATGTATGACGCCGTGGATGGCTGATACATCGGCGAGCGTTGGGGGAGAGGCCTCCTAGGCGAGTCTCCTCTTGCGCCTCTCTGTGGGCTGGTACGGGCAGGGTACCATGGCCCGCTGGTCCAGGTGCTATTCCTCGGGGCTGGTCGTGCGTCATGCTCACCCGTGAATAGAGTCGGGGGTCTGTAGCGCAGCGCCGCGGGGGTATAGCCTGGGCTGTACTGGACCTCCTGGTCCGGTGGAGTACTGTGCTGTCGTCGGGCTTGGTTCTCCTCCTCTCCCTCTTCTTCTTCTATCAGGTCCTCTAGATCCTGTAGTCGTTTATTTAGCTTCTCCGCAGTGTATGCCGCTCCTTCCTTGTAGCTGGGTCTCGCTTGGACCGGTCGGGGAAGGGGGTCTGCGGGGGGTATAGGCTTGGTCTGTTGGTCAAGTTCAGGGTCGCTTGCTCGGTTAGGGGATGCTGCCCTTGACTGTTGTCTCGACGAGTTCCTTGAACCCCTGGCGGAGGGAGAGGGTGTTGCCTTGGTGATCAGCTGCTCCATTAGCTGCGCTTGTAGTCTGTCGCGCTCGGCTTCGCGCTTGATGAAAGCGATGTCGCGCTCTGTTTCGCGCTGGATGAGAGCGAGGTCGCGCTCTGTTTCTCTTTGGGCACCGGCAGCGGCACGCTGGGTGTCTGCTCGGTCTCTTGCCATATTCTCTTCCGTCTGAAGGCGTCTCATCTCCAGGCGTATGCGCTCTTCTTCGCTCCGTTGCTGTGTCTGGAGTCGATCGCGTTCACCCTGAAGTCGATCGCGTTCACCCTGGAGTCGATCGCGTTCGGTAGAGGCTGTCAGGCTGACGAGGAACGCCTGTGATAGCATCCTCTCCGCTTCGCTGGGGGAAGACGGTTGTAGAGGTGAGCCGCTCCTGGCTGTACTCGTTGGGGAGTCCTGGAGCTCTATTTCCTCGGCGCTCTCCTCCTCTTCTTCCGTGCAGAGTTCTCTCTCTGTAGGGTTGTCTTCCTCCCGGGGCTGGTCGGGGACTACTTCTTCGGTATTGGCGGGGGGTAAAGGCATGTCTGTTCCCTCCTGGTCCCCACCGTGAGCTTGGTCAGTTACATTAGAACCCACTAGGGCCTCTGTGGTCGGGGTAACCTGGTCGTTAAGGTCAGACATAATTTTACTTTCTACTTTTACCGCGTTTACCGTTTGTAGAAGGCTAGGTAGTTGACTGACAGCGTAATCCTCTAAGTACTGAGGTGTCTGTCGTCTGCGCCGCGGGCGTTCTACGTTAGGAGGACCGTTTCGTGGAGTGTTCATCATAGGCCATTTCAATATTAATAACACTATATTAATATTACACTAGTTACCCTCCGGCTCGAAGGACCAATTGTAACTGAGGGGTACAATTCCCTGACTGTATTGATAAGTATGGTATCATTAAACCACTACCGCTTTATGTACTTTAACTACTGGCCACACAGTACATGATATAGATATGATGAACACTTTCCCACCATGAAACCAAGTCCACACAAATGTATAAATCGAATATTTAATATATAGCAAAGGGTATATACAACGTTCACTTAATGACATTTATGATTTGAATGCACTTGTAAGGCAAATGAGTATTCGTAGGCAAATCAACATTGAATGTCCAATCTCTGGTTACGCAGGAAGCAAGTATACAACCTGGTTCTTTAGGGAACTATAGCGATGGTACTTAAATGATTATAGCTGGATACACTAAAGGGGGGTCCCGCTGGTTGTAAGTCAGTAAGGGGGGGGGGGGGTTAGGAGAGCCGCTGGCGATATCCCATCTGGCCAACGATTTCTTGGGAGAATTCAGAGTGCTGAACACGGTGCCCACAGAACCTTGGTCCACAGATGAATACAGTTGGGCCCTCTTGTAGACGGTAGCTGCCGGTCCACAACGAAGAGACGTGAGGCGACCTCACTCGGGTTAGAGCGCCGTCTCACCTGGACTCCTCTCGGGGGTAGTTCCAACACTTACCAGTGTTGGCTGTTATCCATGGCATAATCAAAGCACCCAAAGCAAGTAGATAATCCAAGCCGTGTAGGGCTCGCCGTCGTCCGGGTAAGGTAATCCAATGTGCAGGTCCACTCGTCCTGGCCCAGAACTCCTCGGATGAAAGCACCACACGTGGTCTGCCCAGCCTGGTTAAGACTCTAGATAACGCAAGGAAACGATGGGGGTACTGCTCACTTTATAACTCTAACCGAACGATGCACCATACATAATAGACTATTATTAACTTAATAGAAATACGTCCCACTCGACGGTATAGTGCCAAACTATGACAATTCAACTATTAATCCACACGATGTCTCAATGCCATTCTGAGGCCAAGTTGACCATACTGCACCACACGTGTATCGTGGGTGAGGCTTAACGTCTTGCCACTAGGTTGGAGGGTAAAGAACTAAGGGCTAAGGGACTAAAAGAAAGTTCTACTTTACTTGCGCCATATATATATGCGCTGTGAACAAATAGTACCATTCGTATTTCGCCAGACGTATTCCTACGCGGAACCGGGCTAGTAACGACATGTTCGTCGGCACGATTGAACTTGAACCAAGGGGCTTGGCTGCTGGCGCCAGGTTCTTGTCCAATGAGAGAATGAAACTATTATGGGCTGTTAGTAGACTAAAGGGATATTCAGTGTATATGTACAAGGGATATCAAACGATATACAAATACTATTAAATATATATCCATAAATAAATATATATATTCGGTTTAATCTGATCCTTCACAACAGAAACGATCGCAAGCAGTGCAACGTTTTGATTTGCCAAATTGTCCGAAGAACTCTTGATGGATGAGATGCTGATGCCTGTCTTGTTGTGGGACAGTGTGTCTGCCTGTATCTGATGCCTGTCTTGTTGTGGGACAGTGTGTCTGCCTGTATCTGATGCCTGTCTTGTTGTGGGACAGTGTGTCTGCCTGTATCTGATGCCTGTCTTGTTGTGGGACAGTGTGTCTGCCTGTATCTGATGCCTGTCTTGTTGTGGGACAGTGTGTCTGCCTGTATCTGACGCCTGTCTTGTTGTGGGACAGTGTCTCTGCCTGTATCTGATGCCTGTCTTGTTGTGGGACAGTGTGTCTGCCTGTATCTGAGGCCTGTCTTGTTGTGGGACAGTGTGTCTGCCTGTATCTGAGGCCTGTCTTGTTGTGGGACAGTGTGTCTGCCTGTATCTGATGCCTGTCTTGTTGTGGGACAGTGTGGCTGCCTGTATCTGATGCCTGTCTTGTTGTGGGACAGTGTGTCTGCCTGTATCTGACGCCTGTCTTGTTGTGGGACAGTGTGTCTGCCTGTATCTGATGCCTGTCTTGTTGTGGGACAGTGTGTCTGCCTGTATCTGAGGCCTGTCTTGTTGTGGGACAGTGTGGCCTCCTGTATCTGATGCCTGTCTTGTTGTGGGACAGTGTGTCTGCCTGTATCTGATGCCTGTCTTGTTGTTGGACAGTGTGGCTGCCTGTATCTGACGCCTGTCTTGTTGTGGGACAGTGTGTCTGCCTGTATCTGATGCCTGTCTTGTTGTTGGACAGTGTGTCTGCCTGTATCTGACGCCTGTCTTGTTGTGGGACAGTGTGTCTGCCTGTATCTGATGCCTGTCTTGTTGTGGGACAGTGTGTCTGCCTGTATCTGATGCCTGTCTTGTTGTGGGACAGTGTGTCTGCCTGTATCTGAAGCCTGTCTTGTTGTGGGACAGTGTGTCTGCCTGTATCTGATGCCTGTCTTGTTGTGGGACAGTGTGTCTGCCTGTATCTGATGCCTGTCTTGTTGTGGGACAGTGTGTCTGCCTGTATCTGATGCCTGTCTTGTTGTGGGACAGTGTGTCTGCCTGTATATGATGCCTGTCTTGTTGTGGGACAGTGTGTCTGCCTGTATCTGAGGCCTGTCTTGTTGTGGGACAGTGTGGCTGCCTGTATCTGATGCCTGTCTTGTTGTGGGACAGTGTGGCTGCCTGTATCTGATGCCTGTCTTGTTGTGGGACAGTGTCTCTGCCTGTATCTGATGCCTGTCTTGTTGTGGGACAGTGTGTCTGCCTGTATCCGATGCCTGTCTTGTTGTGGGACAGTGTGTCTGCCTGTATCTGATGCCTGTCTTGTTGTGGGACAGTGTGTCTGCCTGTATCTGATGCCTGTCTTGTTGTGGGACAGTGTGTCTGCTTGTATCTGATGCCTGTCTTGTTGTGGGACAGTGTGGCTGCCTGTATCTGATGCCTGTCTTGTTGTGGGACAGTGTGTCTGCCTGTATCTGAGGCCTGTCTTGTTGTGGGACAGTGTGTCTGCCTGTATCTGATGCCTGTCTTGTTGTGGGACAGTGTGTCTGCCTGTATCTGATGCCTGTCTTGTTGTGGGACAGTGTCTCTGCCTGTATCTGATGCCTGTCTTGTTGTGGGACAGTGTGTCTGCCTGTATCTGAGGCCCGTCTTGTTGTGGGACAGTGTGTCTGCCTGTATCTGACGCCTGTCTTGTTGTGGGACAGTGTGTCTGCCTGTATCTGACGCCTGTCTTGTTGTGGGACAGTGTGTCTGCCTGTATCTGACGCCTGTCTTGTTGTGGGACAGTGTGGCCTCCTGTATCTGACGCCTGTCTTGTTGTGGGACAGTGTGTCTGCCTGTATCTGACGCCTGTCTTGTTGTGGGACAGTGTGTCTGCCTGTATCTGAGGCCTGTCTTGTTGTGGGACAGTGTGTCTGCCTGTATCTGATGCCTGTCTTGTTGTGGGACAGTGTGGCTGCCTGTATCTGAGGCCTGTCTTGTTGTGGGACAGTGTGTCTGCCTGTATCTGACGCCTGTCTTGTTGTGGGACAGTGTGTCTGCCTGTATCTGATGCCTGTCTTGTTGTGGGACAGTGTGTCTGCCTGTATCTGATGCCTGTCTTGTTGTGGGACAGTGTGTCTGCCTGTATCTGAGGCCTGTCTTGTTGTGGGACAGTGTGGCCTCCTGTATCTGATGCCTGTCTTGTTGTGGGACAGTGTGTCTGCCTGTATCTGAGGCCTGTCTTGTTGTGGGACAGTGTGGCCTCCTGTATCTGATGCCTGTCTTGTTGTGGGACAGTGTGTCTGCCTGTATCTGATGCCTGTCTTGTTGTGGGACAGTGTGTCTGCCTGTATCTGATGCCTGTCTTGTTGCGGGACAGTGTGTCTGCCTGTATCTGATGCCTGTCTTGTTGTGGGACAGTGTGTCTGCCTGTATCTGAGGCCTGTCTTGTTGTTGGACAGTGTGTCTGCCTGTATCTGATGCCTGTCTTGTTGTGGGACAGTGTCTCTGCCTGTATCTGATGCCTGTCTTGTTGTGGGACAGTGTGTCTGCCTGTATCTGAGGCCTGTCTTGTTGTGGGACAGTGTGTCTGCCTGTATCTGATGCCTGTCTTGTTGTGGGACAGTGTGTCTGCCTGTATCTGAGGCCTGTCTTGTTGTGGGACAGTGTGGGTACAGAGCGCTCCTGTGTCTGTCCACCCACCATGCATTTAGCTCCACACTGAGTGGCCCCCGTTCTGACTGCCTGTCACTGTCTCTGTCTCCAACTCTCTGGCTCCAACCACACAAACAAGAGAAGTGTGATTGTGTGTGTCTGTGTGTAGGTGTGTGTGTGTGTGTGTGTGTGTGTGTGTGTGTGTGTGTGTGTGTGTGTGTGTGTGTGTGTGTGTGTGTGTGTGTGTGTGTGTGTGTGTGTGTGTGTGTGTGTGTGTGTGTGTGTGTGTGTGTGTGCGTGTGTGTGTGTGTGTGTGCGTGAGTCAGTGAGTGTACGTGTATGTATGTGTGTGTGAGAGAGTGAGTAAGTGTGTGAGTGTGTGTGTGAGTCAGTGAGTGAGTGTGTATGTGTATGTATGTGTGTGTGTGAGAGAGTGAGTAAGTAAGTGTGTGTCTGTGAGAGTGAGTGTGTGTGTGTGTGTGTGTGAGACTGTGCGTGTGTGTGTGTGTGTTTGTGAGAGTGAGTAAGCGTGTGTGTGTGTGTGAGAGAAAGTGTGTGTGTGTGAGAGTGAGTGAGTGAGTGAGTGAGTGAGTGAGTGAGTGAGTGAGTGAGTGAGTGAGTGAGTGAGTGAGCGTGCGTGCGTGCGTGCATGCGTGCGAGCGAGCGAGTGAGCGAGTGAGTGAGAGAATTGATTTTACGTGGATACATCTCTGGGTTTCTCCATAACTCTGAGTAAGTGGGCCCTGCCTGTCACTCTCTGGCTCTAAGCTCAAAAAAAGAGATATAATGTGTAAGAGAGGGGGCGACAGTGGCTCAGGAGGTAGAGCAGTAATAATCGGAAGGTTCCTGGTTCGATTCTGGCTCCGGCTCCTCCCGACAGTGCGTCAAAGTGTGTATGAGACACTTACTGTAACCCCCTAACAGCTCCAGGTTGACGGATCACAGATCCACTATGAGCCAGTATGATCCCGTATGATCCCGTATGATCCCGTATGATCCCGTATGATCCAGTGCCATCAGGCCTTTAAGATGACTAACTATACTAATCAGCCACAAAAAAAGAGTTGTCACATCTAAAGAACTGAACAAAACAGCAGAAGAGTATAGAAGAAACCAAAATTACTGCTGGGATTTGGGGAATCAATTCCAAGCGGAAATATTTAAACTAGAGATAAATTAACAATACAAAGTGGGATGATTTGGAAGAATCTCTTTGCATTTCCCTATACGAATATTGATTGTAGTTAACAATCCCCAGCGACATACGATAATTAAATTCTTTTAGGAGAGAGCCAAACTGGCAAAATCCCCTAGACACAGAAATAACACGGAAATCCTGGCAGGCCAGTATTTCCTCTCAGAAGACTTGATGTATTGGTAGTGTTGTGGAATTCAGACCAGTCAATTTGTATATAAAAAATATAGAACATAGTTTATTAATCTGTTTCCACAGAGCTCGGTTTACAATCAGACATACTAAACGTCTGACCAGAAAGTGACCAGACGTGCTAAACGTCTGACCAGAAAGTGAGAAAGAGCTCTGGTCAGAACTTAGATTAAATACATAATCGAAATGACGTACATGAGATACCAGATATGACCGAAAAGGTAAACAAAATAAAGATATGCCCTAGTGAGAGAATGAAATAACAAAGATTGGCTCTATGGCTTTGTTATGGCTTCACACTAGAACTGAAGAAATAGGCCAAATGTCATCTCCTCAACCTTGGCTGTTAAGACTGTTAAGACTGTCGCCTAGTGTCTTAAAGCTGTTTACTAGTTGATCATATTAACTAGTCAAGCTGTACAGAGATTTAACACAGATGGGCATAGATAACATTTCCCTCACATTAGCATTATATCTGACATGATAATCTAGTATATATACCTTTGTATAAACCTATTAAAAGTGGTCTGTGGGGGTAAAACGTGTGACATTGTACATGGCAATTAAATATGCAGTTAGAATCGGCTCAGAAAGAACATAATTCACAGGGGCTTGGAGTGAGACAAGGATGCAGTTTGAGTCCAACACTATTTACATCAATGAAGTACTTACTTACTTACTTACTTACTTACTTACTTACTTACTTACTTACTTACTTACTTACTTACTTACTTACTTACTTACTTACTTACTTACTTACTTACTTACTTACTTACTTACTTACTTACTTACTTACTTACTTACTTACTTACTTACTTACTTACTTACTTACTTACTTACTTACTTACTTACTTACTTACTTACTTACTTACTTACTTACTTACTTACTTACTTACTTACTTACTTACTTACTTACTTACTTACTTACTTACTTACTTACTTACTTACTTACTTACTTACTTACTTACTTACTTACTTACGCCTACTACCCCTTCTGGGGCATAGGCCGTCAACAAGCGATATCCAGGCATCTCTGTCTTGAGCTGTTCTCTCCAGTTGGTTCCAGGTCATCTTCATGGTCTTGGTGTCTGCCTCCACCTTCAAAACTCCCCTTAAAACACACCTCTTCACCAAGGCTTTTCCCCATCAGTTAGTTTAGATTAGATTAGGTCCATTATCCCTTACCTGCCCTCATCCCCCTTTTTCCCCTACTTCCCTAGCCCTATTTTTTTGTCTTGACTGTGAAGCGACCTTGGGTTCTATGAAAGGCGCTATAGAAATTTGATCTATTATTATTATTATTTATTATTTGATGAAGAGAGCCACAGGTCAAACTCTTCATCATATTCAAATCCCTGCACTATGCCGATGATTTGGTTCTGTTTACAAAAGAGCCTGTCTGTCCTATAGCAGTATATCTGTCACAAATGGGCACTGACAGTCAATCTGGAAAAGACCAGCATTTTGCTATTCCACAGTAGAGCCAGGTCTCAGGGAAATAGACCTAAATATAACGTCACTCTGGGCAATACCAGGCTGGGAAAAGGCTCTTTTGAGGGTTGAAATTAGATTAGATTAAATGTATTGTCATTGCACGGGTACAAGTACAGAGTACAATGAAATTAATGTTGGCATTAGTGAAATGAGTGCATCCAATTTTTTTTTTTTTTATAAAACCATATTAAAAGTTTGCCCCAAACTCAGCATATTCCCTCTGAAATTTGTAATCCAAAAAAAGAGCAGTTCAATTCGGGCTACATCTAAATCACGCAGAACAAAATTAAATTGCATACAAAGCTCTCCTGAGCAATCAACACTCTCCAGATGTCCCCCCCCCCCAGCAGCTGGCTCTGAAGTACAGTACGCTGACCTCAACAGCAGAGTCAGTGGGCCGCAGAGCTGGATTAATTACACACACAAACCTCTGTCATCAATCAAAAACAACAATGGAGAAATGAACCTAAACTGTTAACAGACACCTCTGTTTTCAGTCCCTGGATAGAGCATTTCAACTAGCATTTTAACCAAATAAAACAGACTCAGTGACCATGAACTTGAAATTGAAAGGTCTCTGTTTAAAGAAGAAAGTGTCTGTACAGCGGCTGGGTGGCGCAGCGGACATTGCGCAGAGTTAGCGGGTGGAAGTCGACGGGTGGTAATCTGGACGTTGTGGACAGTGACTCCTACAGGTCGGTTGGGGGACGTCTGCACAGCAGAGACAGGAAATGGCAGGGGTAGTGTGAGCCTCCCACACGTTACACCTCACCAATGAGAGTCCGCGCTGGCAGGTGAAAAGATGTGACAGGCTGCCTCCTCGTGTACCGGAGGGGACACGTGATGCGAGGCTTCTATCCTCCCTACGACCGACCTGTGGGGGGCATATGCGAGCAACGTTCAAGACAGGGGAGGGAAGAATTGGCACAGTGGAATTGGGATGGGAGAAAAATAGAAAAATAGGAGAAAAAGTAAAAAAAAAAATAAGAACATGTCTGTGTACACATTGCCACCAGTGGTGCATTTATATATCACTTTTTTATCCAAAGCGCTTTACAATTTTGTTCCTCACATTCACCCATTCACTCAAACACAGATGCAAGGTGCCGACCTGCTCATCGGGAGCAATTAGGGGGTTAAGTGTCTTGCTCAAGGACACTTCGACATGGTGCCCGGGAGGAGCGGGAATCGAACTGAGAACCTTCCAATTACCAGACGACGTCTCTACTTCCTGAGCCACTGTCGCCCACCAGTGCATGTAGATGTCTCAAATACCATGACATGATAATAAAATATTTCCAAAAACCTTTAAAACCTTGTCCCAGGTTTCACTGCCTTCCCAGATTTAATAAAAATTTCAAACCTTTATTTATTCACGAAAGAGACATTGAGGTTTTTCCTCATTTTCAATGCTGTCGGAATTACAGGCATGTTAATTAAAACAGGTCAAAACACAAATAAAATCAGTTTAGTTAGACATTGAATGAATAGGACAAAAACACAGATGAAGAAAAGCAGGGAAATAAAAAAAGCAGGGAGATTTGTGACCATGTGTTTACATTGTCCATAGGATAGTGGAATATTGATTTTTATTTTGAAGATCACTCCAAGACATTAAAACAAAAGGCCGCCTTCCAAGCTGCACTCAGGGGACCTTAAACCAGTCAGTTGAGCATCTCAGCCAGGGATCCATAATTCCAATCCAGTAACATTGTGATATAAGGTGGTAATTTCCTGGCAAATGGCGTTAAAGATAAAAAGAGAACAATGTTCATTTCGCCTCTCTGCCAGAGAAGACCAGCCCACTGTATCATACAGCATATCTATCACCGATGACAAAGAGCTTCCTTTTTTGTTGTAGGAAGATACAAAATACAGTGCGGCTAGCGGCTGGGTGGCGCAGCGGACTAAGCGCTCGTCACCAACGCGAGAGACACTGGTATCGAATCCGGCTGTCAGCGTTGCCTCCGGCTCGGGCCGGCCGTCATACTGGCTCAATTGGCAGAGTCAGCGCGAGGGAAGCCGGTGGGGTTGTATTCTGGTCGTTGTAAAACAGCGACTCCTACAGGTCGGTCGGGGCGCCTGCACA
Source organism: Notolepis coatsorum (assembly GCF_963971535.1). Classification (NCBI taxonomy): domain Eukaryota; kingdom Metazoa; phylum Chordata; class Actinopteri; order Aulopiformes; family Paralepididae; genus Notolepis; species Notolepis coatsorum. The sequence continues at coordinate 450,236 of NW_028174323.1, read as the reverse complement.
GCGAGGGAGGGAGATGGTGAGGGTAGTGTGAGCCTCCCACACGTTACACCTCACCCAATGAGAGTCCGCGCTGGCAGGTGAAAAGAGGCTGCTGGCTGTCTCCTATGTATCGGAGAAAGCATGTGATAGACTTCAGGGCTCCCTAGACTGACCAGTGGGGGGCACATGCGAGCAACGCCCAGGAAGGGGAGGGGGGAATTGGCATAACGACTAAATTGGGATGGGAGAAAAACACAGAAAAACAGGAGGGGAAAAAGTGGACAAAAAAAATAAAAATACAGTACGGCTAGGAGCTAAATATGTCTCCTGCTGCCATAGTATGAGGCAATAAAAATAACTCTCTCTCTCTCTATACAGTATATATATATATCTGGCCCACTGTCAGGTTCCGAGCGAACCAGGATCTGTCAGACAGGCAAACAACGGGGCCACGAAACAAAACGTGTTTAACCCATGCCGCAGCATGCAGGCGTTAAAGGAATATTTCCCCCAATATTTTGGGAAATTAGCTTACAGTCTTCTCCAGAGAGAGACAAGAAGACAGATACCAGTTTCCTCTCTGTGCGTTCAGTAGAAAGCTATCTGGCTGCACGTTAGCCTAGCTTAGCACAATGAATGGAAGCGGACAGTGACGGGTAGCCTAGGCATTGTCCAACTAACACCTCTCCCGAAGGCTACCCGTCACTAGTCTCGGTGTGTCGGTGGTGTCTGAGCCATATTCCTGAGTAAATCAAGCATGTGAAATACCAGAGGACCATGGTTTTCCGTTGGAACTGCGTAACTCTATTGCCTGCATGTTCTGGTATGGATTGAAACTCTTTTTGTCCCGTGGCCCAATCTGTTGGCCCATCTGACGCTTCCCAGCTCGGAACCAGGTGGGTCAGAACTCCGACCACGGGACTCGCTGAGTAAGCTATAGTGGCACTGAATCAACGGCACTACTAGCAACCATACCACTTAATGTTGAAAAATCTGAACTAACCCTTTAACTCATTGATTGCCACGCTGTTTCCCCATCTTTAGTCCCTGGCGCCAGCGTTACTTTCAGACCGTTTTGACGATGTTTGTAGACCCATCGTATATTCTATATTATAGCTATGGAGACATACTATGGCTAATTTGAAATGCTTAAATATTTATACTCCCAACAGGGAACAAACCGTTTATTTCTACATACATCCGTTCCTGCGCAATCCCAGGCTAAAGAGTGTTAGTTTCCCAAAGATCCATGCAAATTTTCTAGTAAGAGAGATATCACGTCTTTTTGTGAAGCATGCACAGTTTGTGCTTGTTGCTCGACACTTATACATTTCCAGGTCAAAGGGCTCATGCCTCATGTTGATACATATGATTGTTCTATTCACAACGCCACCATGGGTAATCTTACCTGCTTCTCGACTTGGCATCCATTCCGGCTCATCTGGGTCTGACTCTGTAATCTCGCTGTCTGTGTCGATAATCGTCACCTTGTTTTTCCTCTTCATAATAATCTCCAATCGTTCGCTACACACGGATCACTCATGCCGCTGCCTCTCTCGATAAACAGTTTGCTGTTCAGAGTTCATGGGGGACAGGAAACTGGCCCAGATGTACTCAAAAGGTAGGCGACACTGCCACCTATCGGGATTCGATCGTTATCACAGTGTTTTCCAGATCGCTCTTGAAAAAGAGATTTTAATCTCAATGATGCTTATCTGGTTAAATAAAGGATTTGATTGATTGTTACCACATCCATACACAAGGTGCGGGAGAGAGTCTAGTATCATAATAAAAAAAAAAACATAAAACGAATATATACTCGTTATTGGCAGTCAATGAGTTAATTTGATATAATGTGTAGTACTGTAGTACTGTAGCGTGTCGAAGTGTCCTTGAGCAAGACACTTAACCCCTAACTGCTCCCGATGAGCAGGTTGGCACCTTGCATGGTCGCCTTTGCCGTCTGTGTTTGAATGTGTGAGTGAATGGGTGAATGTGAGGGGAAAAAATTGTAAAGCGTTTTGGATAAAAGTGATATATACAGTAAATGCACCATTTACCATTTACTGTATATGTGTACATTTATAATCTCATCATATAATATTATATAAAATATCGATATATATCGGTATTCTACATACTATATTGTAAGACAGTATTTGTGTGTTATGTTTTCATGGTATCATAATAATCGTATGTTTACTATTGTGTTAATATTACAAGTTTTATTCTTTTTTCTTTCTTTCTTTCTTTCTTTCCGTCTTTTGTTTTTCTATGCTTTAGCAACACAGACGCATAAAGAAATGAAATTAAGCAAATTGAATTTGAATTTGAAATTGAGAGAGAGAGAGAGAGAGAGATAGAGAGAGAGAGAGAGATATAGAGAGAGAGAGGGGGAGAGAGAGAGAGAGAGAAAGAGAGAGAGAGAGAGAGAGAGAGAGAGAGAGAGAGAGAGAGAGAGAGAGAGAGAGAGAGGGGGGCGGCAAAATACGAAATATGTCAGTCAATGATCCCCTTTTTCAAACTTTAAAGTATTCAGATTCCAGCCGCTTGGCTCTGCCTTCTGAAGCACATGGGCTCCGGCTCTTCTCCCCTCGTCCTCTCCCGCCTGCGTCCACTCTGAAACCCCACATGTCTCACAGCGCCTTCCAGCCTCCATCGCCATCTCTCACGACTAATGTATATGGAATACCCCCCGGGCCCCGTCTACTACATTTACCATGTAGATTTCCTAGATGACTCATCCCTGGGGGGGACGTATTTTGCCGCCCCCTCTCTCTCTCTCCTCTCTCTCTCTCTCTCTCTCTCTCTCTCTCTCTCTCTCCTCTCTCTCTCTCTCTCTCTCTCTCTCTCTCTCTCTCTCTCTCTCTCTCTCTCTCTCTCTTTCTGTCTATCTCTCTTTCTCTCTCCCCCTCTCTCTCTCTCTCTCTCTCTCTCTCTCTCTCTCTCTCTCTCTCTCTCTCTCTCTCTCTCTCTCCCCCTCTCTCCTCTCTCTCTCTCTCTCTCTCTCTCTCTCTCTCTCTCTCTCTCTCTCTCTCTCTCTCTCTCTCTCTCTCTCTCTCTCTCTCTCTCTCTCTATCTCTCTCTCTCTCTCTCTCTCTTTATGTACAGGCCAAAAAGAAAAAAACTGCAGGTAGCTTAATAATGATGCATTTAGGATCTCTTAACACATTGAGTGCCACGCCCCTTCCGGAAGTGACCTGGCCTTGCCGTCCATTAACCCCATGTAAAACGTAGTTGTAGCTTGTAGAGCTAAACCTATATTATAGTATAAGCTATGGGTCTAATAACGCCGTCGAGTGTCAGTGAGTTGCTTTCAGTCAACGTGCAAAAAACGGATTCTTTTTTCATCCGTACATTTCCGTTTGATACCGTTTTGAATATGAATATAGTTTGGGTGCTTCTGATTAATTCAGGGAAAGACGCGAAAACAATTCAATAAACACGTTGTCATTTTTCGCCTGATTATCGGATCTTCTGAAATAAATGCTAGATCATCATTATTATCCTTCCTCGTGCAAGCATGCAATGTCCTTACCTGGTCTCTGATGTAATGCAAAAAAAAAGAATCCAATTATCTGATCGTCATTCCAGTTATCCACAGCGATCCTGTGTCCGAAGTTGTTGGGCATTGCACATCAACGGGCGGGCGGGGTGAGTTGTCCAAACCATCCCTACAAGCGTGTGTTTTACCGAGTATTTAGGATTGATTGATTGATTGATTGAACATTTTATTAACAGATTGCAGAATGGGTACAATACAGTACGGCTCAATACACACAATTGTTAAGGGGATGCAGACCAGAGAAAGACTTTCGTCTTGTTACATCAGGGTCCCCCATTTTCAATAATCATACCAATATGACATACATGACATACAGATAGACAGTACTGCTACATCTATACATTTATGACATACCAGATTTACAAATACAGTACTGTTTGTGATACACAAAGAGTTTAAAAAAGAGAGTATATACATTTGACGAAGAACTGTACATTGGATGAGGTGGGGTGGGGGGGGGACTGTACATAGGAGGTGGTTGGGTGGGTGGGGTGGGGAACGCAGGGTAGGCGGGTGGGGGGTAACAGTACATTGAATTATCGACGTCCAAGAAGAAGGTCTCGTGTATTATTGGGTTAGGACATTTACATTGGAGGGGGTTGAGTTAGGACATTTACAGGGGCCAGTTTCGAATTGCAGTCTCCCGTAGGTGCTCCTTGAGAGTGGTTTTAAAAGTGGGTAGTGATTCACATTCCTTTACAGCTGTGGGTAGGGCGTTCCACATTGTTGTGGCATAATTGCGAAACGTGTTTAGTCCCTTGTTTGAGCCGAATCTGGGTTTAACATGATTTCCCTCTGGTGTTAATAATAATAATTAATTTATTTTGTATAGCGCTTTTCAAAGACCCAAAGTCGCTGACAATAGGCAAAAAAGAAACAAAGAAAACAAAGAAACAGAGAACCACAGGAAACGGAGGACAATAAGAATACACAGGAACATAAAACCACGAGTAACGGATAACAAATACGGGAGTGAGTAGGGGAGACAGTCGGGAGGAGAGTAAGGGAAAACCAAGGGGGTGGGGGGGGGGGGGGGCAGGAGAGGAGAGAACGTGGGGCAGGGGGAAATAGTGGCGAGTTGGAGGATTATGGGTAAGGAAGGTTGAATGCTAGGGAGAACAGGTAGGTTTTGAGTCGGGATTTAAAGGTGGAGAGTGAGGGAGAGTCTCTGATGGTCTGAGGGAGGGAGTTCCAGAGTCGGGGTGCAGCTCGTGAGAATGCCCGGTCACCAAAACTGTTGAGTTTGGATGACGGGACAGTGAGGGAAACAGTGGAAGAGTACCGGAGGAACAGGTGGGGCGGTAGGGGAGAAGGAGGTCAGTCAGGTAGGGGGGGGG
>NW_028174323.1:394187-445155 GCF_963971535.1 Notolepis coatsorum | reverse complement strand
GTCCCCACCCACCCCTCCTACCCAACCCCCCCCCCCCCCCACTCCTACCCAAACCCCCCCCCCCCCCCCACTCCTACCCCCCCCCCCTCCCCCCCCCCCCCCCAACCACCTCCATGTACAGTCCCACCCCCACCTACCCAATCAATGTACAGTTTCTACGCCTAATGTATATACTCTTTTCTTTCTGGACTCTTTTTGTATCACAAATACAGTACTGTAATTGCAAATCTGGTATGTCATAAAATGTATAGATGTAGCAGTACTGTCTATCTGTATGTCATGTATGTCATATATGTTACGATGAATTGGAAATGGGGGACCCTGGTGTAAACAAGACGAAAGTCTATTCTCTGGTCTGCATCCCCTTAACAATTGTATGTATTGAGCTGTACTGCACTGTACCCATTCTGCAATCTGTTAATAAAGTTTTCATTCATTCATTCATTCATTCATTCATTCATTCAGTCCTTCCCATGCAGGTTTCTCCTGATTCACTCTACAGTAGCCCATGTGGTAAAAAGAGAAAGAGAACGCATTGCACTATAGAGAACTAATTATGTGCGAACAGAGTGAGTGTTTCAGTTTATTTTAAAAAGGGACAGTACAGTATACACACATGTGCCCGTTTTTTAGCCAGCTGCTAATTCGCAACTGTATAGTCCTTTTGGCAAGATGTTATAAAACCATACACCCGTTGGTTGAATCTCGCTTCGAATCCCATCTTTCTTTGAGTTGTAAAAACTTCAGCTAATTAGACTTAAAAACTCGAACATTTTAGAAAGGAGGAGAGTGTGTGTGCGTGTACTGTATGTGTGTGTGTGTGTGCGTGTATGTATATGTGTGTGTGTGCGTGGTATGTGTGTGTGTGTGTGTGTGCGTGTATGTATATGTGTGTGTGTGCGTGTATGTGTGTGTGTGTGTTTGTGTATTGGTGTGTAGTGTGGTTCAAGGTGCAACAGCAGCAAGAATAGTTTGTTGACATTGTGCTGTTCCTGTTGTTCACACACACACACACACACACACACACACACACACACACACACACACACACACACACACACACACACACACACACACACACACACACACACACACACACACACACACACACACACACACACACACACGCATGCACGCACGCACGCACACACACACACACACACACACGCACACACACGCACGCGCACACAACACGCACCACGGAAAGCTGGTGTAGAAAGTGGAGACTTACAGTTAAATACAGTAAAACTCAAACCATGCATTTCAGACCGACTAAGTTTAAAAGGAGTAATTTTCTGTTTTACTTTGGGGAACAACAATTAGAATATGCAGAAAAATATAAATATTTAGGCTTCATTTTGGAAAACATCTGAACTTCTGACAGGGTACAGCTGCATTGGCTGAATCTGCTAGTAGGGCACTGGGTGGTATAATAGCAAAAACTAAACAGCTGGGTGATTTGGGATATGACACTCAACTAACCGCCTCGGACAGTCCTTCATACCAGCAGCCGGCCATCAGGCTCCACAACAGTGGGCAGGGACTGCGGCCAGACATCCAACTAGAACTACACACACACCTACACACACCTACACACACACACACACACACACACACACGCACACACACGCACGCACGCACACGCACACACATTATACATAGATTATACATTTAAAATACTGCGTGTTAATTTGTGTCTCTTATCCCATCAGGAGTGATTTACACCACTGGTATCCTGACTGTGAGACCAAAGACTCCTATTGGCTAACAATCTATGCTACGGACATGGGGTTATGCCCCTTTCAGCATCTGTTGAGGTCTTCATTCAGGTACGTTCCTCTACCGGTTACTTCCTGTTGATTATGCTGTGCAAGTCACCTCTAAAACCTTGCATGCAAAAACAAACCACTGACAAGAAGCGATGAACAGACCAATACCCTGTATCTCTTCATATTCGCTGTTTGGCTTGCTACCAATATAGATGTACTCTGAACTAGGGCTGAGCCCAAACGTTCGAACGTTCGAACCTTTGTTCGTTACGTTGGCATTCGAATTCTAATCAACATTTGGAGGGCCTACCTGGAAGAGGTCAAGGTCCTGGCGGGATGGTGCCAGGAAAACAGCCTCTCCTGAACGTCAGCAAAACAAAGGAGATGATTGTGGACTTCAGGAGGTCGGGGTCAAGGACTACAGCCCCCTCAGCATCGACGGGGCACCGGTTGAGAGAGTCAACAGCTTCAAGTACCTCGGAGCCCACATATCCGAGGACTTGACATGGACCACACACATTAACAGTGTGGTGAAGAAGGCACGACAACGCCTCTACTTCCTCAGGCGCCTAAGGAAGTTCCAAGTCAGCCAGAAGATCCTTAAGAACTTCTACTCATGTACAATAGAGAGCATCTTGACCGGCAACATCACCTCCTGGTTTGGGAATAGCACTGCAAAAGACCAAAGCAGACTACAAAGAGTGACACGTTCAGCCGAACGCACAATTGGAGGGGGGCTCCCCACCCTCCAGAACATTTACTACAAGCGTTGCAAGGGAAGGCTAAGAGAATTATTAAGGACTCGAGCCACCCGAACAACTGCCTCTTTGAACTGCTGCCGTCAGGCAAGCGATACAGGAGTCTCAAGGCGAGCACAGAAAGACTCAGAAGTAGCTTCTATCCCCAGGCCATCAGGGCTGCTAAACGAACAATGAATGAACACTACACAACAACAACCACCAAACACACATAGCACACACATCCACACGCACACACTCACTTTAAACAAACACACTGTAGCAACCCACTCCACACACTTTATAGCACACACCCACTTTAAACAAACACACTGTAGCACCCACTCCCCACACTTTATATTTATGGATGAAGGATTGCACTACAACTCGTACACCTTACTGTAAATTGTACCTAAAATTGTACCTCATCCCATTTCTGCTTTGCACTAGATAGTACTGTACATTAGTACACTGCATAGTATTGTGTATTGTATATTATATGGTAACTCAGAACATTGTACATATGTCTATACCGAACACTGTGACCTCATTTTCTTCTTCTAAATTCATGCTATATTATGTTATTATGTTATTTGATACTATCTTGTCTAGCACAGTCTCTGGAGCGTAACAGTAAGAAGCATTTTGTATGAAAGTATTCTGTACTTCTGTATGACAACTATTAAAGAACTTGAAAGAACTTGAACTTGAATTTTTTTTTTTTATTAAAAAAAACAAAGAAAATTCTTCACAGGCTACACTAATATTATAGTAGAAGAAACTGATGAGTTATATTCATTAGAAAGTTGATTTAATTGATTTAGTTGGGCTGGGGACTCTCCCTGGGCTGGGTCTGGGGCTGGAAAGTTGATTTAATAAAATAAAAAATAAAAATTTAATCAGATTAATCACTTTATTCAAATTGAGGATTTAGTTTGAGGATATACATTTTTTTTTTTTTTAAATGTAAATTAAAATGAAGGTTCGAACGTCCGTTCGAAAAACCCTGACAAAGTTCGAATCCCAAAAACAGGCTTCGGGGACAGCCTTACTCTGAACCAATGATTGCATGCTATGGGAACTGGCATCATATAATACACACAATACACACATTTTCAATTCAATCAATACACACATTTTCAGTTGAAGCCAAGGCTATTTCATTCATTCATTCTTAATTTGGATGGAAGTCTTTCATCATGAGATTTCATCACAATTGGTACAGAGCAAATATTCTTTGATTATACTATGAGGACTTTCGTGTAGGCTACTCTACCCACCAGGCTACTCTCCACAATAGCAGGGAGAATAATCAAAGGCTCCAGCCACCCAAACAACTGCCTCTTTGAACTGCTGCGGTCAGGCAAGCGATACCGGAGTCTCATGGCAAGCACAGAGAGACTCAGAAGGAGCTTCTATCCCCAGGCCATCAGGATGCTCAATGAACAATAACAAACCATCAAATACACCCACAGCACATACATCCACACGCACACACTCACTTTAAATAACCAACACACTGTAGCACCAACTTTACCCACTTTAGACACTAACACACTTTATATTTATTGGTAAGGAGATTTGCACATCAATCTCATGCACCTCATTGCACCTCACCACCACAAGGTGGCACCACAAGCTAAGCTATACCTCACCATTTCTACACTGTACTGTATCTGCATTGTATATACTGTACATATACTGTATATATGTATATTGAAAATTTTAGTTTTGTTTACACTTGTTTACGTACTTGACTTTCTATTTTATACTTATATTATACTTATTTTATAAAAATTTTTTATTTTAATCTAGCACACTCTCAGGAGCAAAACAGAAAGAAGCATTTCATGCAAAAGTATTCTGTATTTCTGTATGACGACAACTAATAAAGAAACTTGAAACTTGGGTTCTATATTTTTGCTTTCGCATTATGCGGGGGGTGGGGGGGGTGTGGGGGGGGGGGGCAGTCGTGTGCTCCATGGCCTGTGGCCGTGCCGGGGGCGGGTGATTCTGGATGTTCGGGTGGATGGACATAGTGGTGGTTGGATGGGGGGGGGAGGCGTGTGGCGTTGTGGGTGGTCTGGGATGGCACTGGGACCTTTTGGACGCTTTGGGGAGTTGTGGTGGGTTTTTCATGCAGGGGGGGGTCCCTGGGTCTTGGTGGGTTGCGGGGGTTCAGTGGTGGAGACTGGTCGGGGTTCGTTGGGACATGTGCGTGAGGCTGGTGTCCGACTCTGGGGGAGGTCTGGGGGGGGGGGTTTGGTTGGAGCCTATGACACCTATGGCTTCGGCTGGGCCTTTCCTGGACCTATTCTTATGTCTGCAATTTATGCATTGTTTTTTATTATGCCGATTTTATGCCTATGTTAATTTTATACTAATTGCTGTGGGGCACTCTGGACTACGGTCCATGTATGAAAAGTGCTATATAGATAGTTATTAATATTTATTATTATTATATTGTAAAAAAATGTATGTAATAAGTCTCGACAATACTGAAAATGAGGGTGACCTCAATTGTCCTTTTGAGAATAAATAACAGTAGGCTCAGCAGGTAGAGTGGTTGTCTGGTAATAAGAAGGTTTCTGTTATGGTTTGTAACCGACCCCAATCGCACAACACAAGACAGTTATGAGGGTAAGCCAAGAAACGGGCATTTATTGAAACAAAGGGAAACCGGCACTGTCCCTTTAAGGGAGAAACACAAAATACTGGAAATAACAAGAGGGGAAGGAACAGGCTAAGGGAACGCTAGGGGAAGGTTAAGGGAACACTAAGGGAAGGCTAAGGGAACGCTAGGGGAAGGTTGGAAGAAACAGGGAGGAACTAGGAGGACCGGACGGGAGGACTAGGAGGAACTAGAGAGGGGAGAACTAGGGACAGAGGGACAGGTACTGGGGGACATAGGGAACAGGTTCTGGGGAACAGAGGGCCAGGTTCTGGTGACAGAGGGACAGAGGCCCGCGGAGGCGGGCTGGGGACGAGGAGGACTAGAAAGGGGAGAACAGGGACAGAGGCCCGCGGAGGCGGGCTGGGGACAGGGAGGACTGGGAGGACTGGTGGGAAACATCAGGGCCGCTCTGCAGAACTCTCTCGGCAGATCTCCGAGGTGGGTAACGGCGGCCGAGAGGGAGAGAGGAGAGGGTTAAAGTACAAAGGGGAAAACAGAGCAGATGCAGGAGAGGTGACTAGTCCAAATACAAAAGTTATCAAAGTAAAAACTATCTTCGTGTAAAATACACAAAGAGCAAAGTTCCAAAAACAATCCAAAAGTGAATACTATCTTCGGTGTGAACAAACACACAGTGGGAGATGTAACGTCCAAAATAATATCCCAGTGAAAACAAACAGAGGCACACGCTGGGTGAGTGACTGTCTGATTAAAAAGGTGGTTATCTTCAGTGTTAAGAAACACACGAAAACGGAGATGATCAAGACAGTCAAATAAACTCACCCAGACGTAATGCGTATAATGCGTAAAGGAGCTGGAACAGCAGCGGGGCGAGGGCGTCGCCACCGGGGAGCCGGCTGTCCGAGCCGAGGTCAGAGTGGTGCTGGAACAGGCAGCGGGGCGAGAGCGTCGCCACCGGGGAGCCGGCTGTCCGAGCCGAGGTCAGAGTGGTGCGCCACTGCTTGGAGTGCGCGCCGGAACCGAGAGACGCATCTGGGGTGCGTCTGCGTGGAGGAGTGTGCCAAGCTTGGAGGTCTGGATGATGCGCGTCTGTGCGCTGGTACGGAGGAGCGTGCCAAGCTCGAAGGTCTGGAAGATGCGCGTCTGTGCGCTGGTACGGAGGAGCGTGCCAAGCTCGAAGGTCTGGAAGATGCGCGTCTGTGCGCTGGTACGGAGGAGCGTGCCAAGCTCGAAGGTCTGGAAGATGCGCGTCTGTGCGCTGGTACGGAGGAGCGTGCCAAGCTCGAAGGTCTGGATGATGCGCGTCTGTGCGCTGGTACGGAGGAGCGTGCCAAGCTCGAAGGTCTGGAAGATGCGCGTCTGTGCGCTGGTACGGAGGAGCGTGCCAAGCTCGAAGGTCTGGAAGATGCGCGTCTGCGCGCTGGTCTGGATGTGCGTCAGGTCGATAGCTGCGTGGGGGTCTGAAGTGGATCACTGGGATGCCTCCCGTGGAAGTCTAGGGAGCGCAGACCAGTCTCCCCCTCAGGCAACGGCGACAGCAGGCGAAGGCTGGAGCAACATCTCTACGCCGGAGAATCAAAACAGCATAGGCAGAACAGAGGACCTCCCGAAGGAGTCTTGATGTTTGAGAATATGATACGGCATGTTTACAACACGACCCCACGCCGAAACGAGGGGAAGAGCCCTGGTATTTAAAGCCCACAGGGGAACTAATTAGCCTGCCACCACAGGTGCGAGAGGTAATTGATAATCGAACTAAAAGTGTGAGTTCGGCACCAGACCAATCAAACACATAATGACAGGTAGTCCAGGTGTGGCAACTGAGAGTAAACGAGAGTAAAGAACGAGAGGGTGGGGGCTAGAGAGAGTGAGTGAGAAGGGAATTCCTAAACAGTAGGCTTAAAGAAAACAGAGAAAGTTGGTGAGCAGCGGACAAAACCTCACAGTTTCTGGTTCGATTCCGGCGCCTCTCGGCAGCATGAGCAAGACACTTACTGTAACCCCTAACTGCTGCCGATGAGCAGGTATATTGTCTCCATGCAAATAACGATATATAACATCTCCATGCAGCATATTGCGATGAATGTGAATGTATATTTTCTGTGTTGTCACCATGTAGTTCAAGTTTCTTTAATAGTTGTCATACAGAAGTACATGATTGGTAAATGATTGGACCCAAGGAAGAATAGCTGCTGTTATGCAAAAGCGAATGGGGATCTATATAAAATAATAATAATTTTTTTTTTATCCTCAAACTAAATTTGAATAACGTGATTAATCTGATTAAATTTGTATTTCTTTTTAATTAAATCTACTTCCAGCCCCTCATCAGTTTATTTGAATACTATAATATTAGTGTAGCCTAATCTTTATCTGCAACTGTAAAGAAAAAACCCATTGGTTTAAACAGAATTAATAGAAAAGAATATTTAAATGTACATTTACATTTACATTTTTTATAAAAAAAAATGTAATTTGAATGTTGATTTAGAATTCGAATGCCAACGTAATGAACGAAGGTTTGAACGTTTGGGCTCAGCCCTAATTTACAGGCACTGTGTGTATCTACATTGTGTGTATTGTCAGTTTAGTTAAGTTGTTATAGCTCACCTTCTCTCTCTCTCTCTCTCTCTCTCTCTCTCTCTCTCTCTCTCTCTCTCTCTCTCTCTCTCTCTCTCTCTCTCTCTCTCTCTCTCTCTCCGTCTCTCTCTCTCTCTCTCTCGCTCTCTCTCTCTCTCAGGTGGAGGATGTCAATGACAACGCTCCCCTGACCTCTGACCCCATCTACCACCCGGTCGTCATGGAGAACTCTCCGAAGGACGTGTCGGTCATCCGTATCCAGGCTCAGGACCCGGACCTCACCGCCACACCGAGCCGCCTCAGTTACCGCATCTCTGCCGGAAACCCGCAGAACTTCTACACCATCAACCCCAAGACAGGTAAGACAGACAGACAGACAGACAGACAGACAGACAGACAGACAGACAGACAGACAGACAGACAGACAGACAGACAGACAGACAGACAGACAGACAGACAGACAGACAGACAGACAGACAGACAGACAGACGGACAGAGGGACAGACAGACAGACAGACAGACAGACAGACAGACAGACAGACAGACAGACAGACAGACAGACAGACAGACAGACAGACAGACAGACAGACAGACAGACAGACAGACAGACAGACAGACAGACAGACAGACAGACAGAATGACAGGCACGCAGACGGAATGTCAGACAGACAGACAAGTAAAGGAAAGAAGTAAAAATGTTTTGAGAATAGTTTTTTATTGTTCATACCAGGTAAATACATACCTAGTAGGGCTAGATCCACAAAGAATGGATTGCACCGTGCTAATTGCACCCTTACTTACAATTCATTATGAATTGAAAATGGGGGACCCTGATGTAAACAAGACGAAAGTCTTTCTCTGGTCTGCATCTCCTTCTTAACAATTGTGTGTATTGAGCCGTACTGTATTGTACCCATTCTGCAATCTGTTAATACAATCTTCATTCAATCAATCAATCACTGCGCAGGGATAACCTTGGCTTCCTTCCAGATCTCGGGGTACACACCTTGCTCTAAACATTTATTGAAGATGTGACTTAATGGCTTAGATAGTCATTTTTAGCAGTTTACCATCCAAGTTGTCAATACCAGGAGATATATCATCAGACAGGTGTAAAAGCATATTTTCAACATATTCTTCTGTAACATGGTGGAATTTCAAACATGCACTGCTTTTCCCTCATGATACGATCTTTAATGATGCGATGTGACACTGTGTCCTCGACTGCACCCATGGCATTCCTCAGCTTGTCTGCTTTATTTGTAAAATAATCATTAAAATGATTTGCAATATCTGCTGGCTTGGTATGGAATTTACCCTCGGTTTCTATAAAGGAAGGATGCATGTTTGAGTTCCTCCCCATTATGTTTTTTAACGTTCTGCATCATTTCTTTCCATAATTTTTTTAATCACTGATTTTCTGCATGTAGTATTCCCTATTTCTACATTTATTAAATTTGGTTACCGCATTTCTTAGTTTACAGTAATGTTGTTTGTCATATAGAGCAGGGGTTCCCAAACTTTTCAGGCCAGGGCCCAGAAAATAAGGCGTCAGAGAGCTGCGGCCCAATGCACATCGTCGGGCTTTTTTTTTTTTTTTTTTGCCAGGCGATATCACTTCAATCCTATTAAGTTAGTTCAAGTTAGTTATTCATTTATATGTGCTATTTATGAGAGGGCTAACTTGTTGCAAAATAATAATGATAATAATAATAGCCTCATTAAAATACTATTGTTGCTTCGGTTGTTTTCAGCGTTTTATGTGCATAATCTGTTATTTAGTTTGAAATGTTCGTTGAAATAAGTAGATTTTTCGTTTTTGTTTATTTATTAAGTTAATATAAAACCATATAGTCACATTTTAGAATACAATAGAATAGAATTTTAGAATACAACTAGAAACACTGTCCTGGCCTGCTTCTAAGTTCAGTGGCCTGACAAAAAAATAAAAATAAAAATTATTTTTTTTAAATCATCTCGCGGCCCACCCGTGGCTGCTCGCGGCCCACCTTTGGGTCGCGACCCCGACTTTGGGAACCACTGATATAGAGAACCTGTTCTGTCTGCAGTTTTTTTTTTTTGCATCATCTCGTTGGACCATCAAACTTCTCATCTCATTATTCAACCAAGGTGCACAATTTGACCGGGCAGGCCATTTTCTCATTGGAGCATGCTGATCGGCAATCCCCATTAAATACTTCATAAATTATCCCAGTGCTTTTTCTGGGTTTTCTTCATGGCAAACATCAAACCATTGCACATTCTTTACCTCCTCCACAAATTGCTGATTAAAGCCCTTATAAGACCTTTTATAATTTATCTTGGAGCCAGCCTTAGGTATTTTTTTCTTCCGTACAATAGCAACTAGGTTATGATAACTATAACCAACTGTAAGTGACAACACTTTAGTGCAGTGCTCTGGCCTGTTCGTATAGATGTGATCAATGCAGGTTGTTGTAATGGCCCCATGTTTATTTGTAGCCATTCTGGTTGGTGATGTCATTACTTGAGTCATATTACACATTTTGGCAGCTAATGCAATCCTGTTCCACATGGGGCATTTCTCATTGAAGGTATTGATATTCAGGTCTCCCATGAAATATATTTCACTATTACAATCAGCTGTGTTGTCTAACATTTCACAGATACTATCTAGATAATTTCAACTGGCACTTGGTGGCCTATAACAGCATCCAATTAATATGGGTTTTAAAGTTGGCAATTGTATTTGTAACCATAAGGCTTCTATTTCATTTTGCATTAAGTCGTATGATCGTACTTTAGCTGGAATATGATTCTGTACCTGAATCAGAACTCCGCCACCATTCTTATCTCTATCCTTTCTGAACAGATTGTAACCATGCATTGCAACCTCTGAATCATCAAAAGATGAGTCCAGGTGTGTTTCTGAGATAGCAAGTATGTGTATGTAGGGAGGTGTAGTCTGACGTCGCTATTGTAACAATTCTGCCGCATGGAAATTGAAAAGCTTTCCCTTTTTGCACAAAACGAGTTCCCTTCTATCACTAACATTATTGTTTAACCGTTTTTGGTTGAAATAAAATTTGGCGATATTTTTTAATGATTAATTGCGAATATTTTCATGTTGAGCTATAGATTGTGGATGAATAATAAGCACGGAAAGGTACACCATGCAAATGTCCATGCTTTATTTGTTTTAAATGAGACGATTTAGAAATGGGCAATGGGCAAATACATTGCGTTGGACAGAGGGTGGGACACGGAAAACGGCAATGACGTAACCACTACACCTCCCTATTATTTGATTCTACCAAATGGCATAATTCATGGACCTTGTTTCTCAGACTACACACATTCAAATGAGCAAGTAACATTCCCTTCTTTGGCAGATTGAATAGTGAGTCACTAAACCTCTAGGTAGGCCTAGTGTGTTCGTCATAGGTTGACTTTTTGTCACGTTGACTTAGTCTACCTATTAGGCGATAGCTGAGGCTGTTCAACAGCGTTCAGAAATGATAATAGGGTGACAGGACATTTCTCGGCTCTTGGGTGGATGGGCGGACAATTAACTTGTCATGCCTCAAGAACGCGATGTCTCCCCTGTGTCTCGCAGCCCTCATCTCTGGCAAGAGTTCTTTCCTTTTTTTTGTCAAACTGCCTCCTAGGGCTGGGCGATATGGCCTAAAAATAAAAATGTGTCCAGTCTCTTGTTGGCTGTCTCAATTGTTATAGTTAAAAAGCATTGTAGACTACCACATGTCTCCTCTGTCTGTCTGGGGAGGATGTCACCAGAATGTCACCAAAGTATCACCAAAGTGTCACCAAAGTGTCACCAGAATGTCACCAAAGTATCACCAAAGTATCACCAGAATGTCACCAAAGTATCACCAAAGTGTCACCAAAGTGTCACCAAAGTATCACCAAAGTATCACCAAAGTGTCACCAAAGTGTCACCAAAGTATCACCAAAGTATCACCAAAGTATCACCAGAATATCACCAAAGTGTCACCAAAGTGTCACCAAAGTATCACCAAAGTGTCACCAAAGTGTCACCAAAGTATCACCAAAGTGTCACCAAAGTGTCACCAGAGTATCACCAAAGTATCACCAAAGTGTCACCAGTGTCATCAGAGTATCACCAAAGTATCACCAGAATGTCACCAAAGTGTCACCAAAGTGTCACCAAAGTATCACCAAAGTGTCACCAAAGTGTCACCAGTGTCATCAGAGTATCACCAAAGTATCACCAGAATGTCACCAAAGTATCACCAAAGTGTCACCAAAGTATCACCAAAGTGTCACCAAAGTGTCACCAAAGTATCACCAGAGTGTCACCAAAGTGTCACCAGAACGTCACCAAAGCGTTGTGCCTGACACCGCACCTCAGCTGCTCTAAGACAGCTGTGCTTAACTTAATCACTGCACACAGAGCGCAAAGGAGAAGTTAAAGAGGGTTAATTGTCCGTGCTGAGCTGAACTGAGCTGTCTTGTCTCCGCTCTGAAGCTGGCACACTGTGCGCCCTCCCCGCTCTGAAGCTGGCACACTGTGCGCCCTCCCCTCTCTGAAGCTGGCACACTGTGCGCCCTCCCCTCTCTGAAGCTGGCACACTGTGCACCCTCCCCTCTCTGAAGCTGGCACACTGTGCGCCCTCCCCTCTCTGAAGCTGGTACACTGTGCGCCCTCCCCTCTCTGAAGCTGAAGAAGTAAGGCAGGTAGTCTACGCCCTCCCCAGACTGACAGTAAGGCAGCACATTGACCAGGAGGGAATTGGCACAAGGACTAAATTGGTGGAGGGAGAAAAAGGGGAGACAATAAAATCCCATATAAATCTATTGTGTGGCCATGACGCCTGGATACATTGAAGAACCTGGTGTCTGCAGTGCATAAAGAAATAATGGCTCAACCATTTCAGAAAGGCTTTATTTTATGTTGCTAGATACATATACTATAGTATTTATTAGGCGGTTTGATTAGTAACTCTTCACAGACAATGGTGGTGTTCAGGATCTTTTTTTCCCTGTTCATATCAAAACATTGATTAATTTCACATGTTTATTTCTGAACGTTTCAAAGGGTGCTGAAATGCAAATTGTGACTGTTGTCCTACACAACTGACTATATAAAAAAAGGTTTTCATTTTAAGATGCTATAATTTGTGGTCTAGGGGAATCAATCACTTATTGTAAGCTAGGGTGAAATGCTTGATTTTAACCACATAAAATAGGAATGAGATGTGAATTATGCTATTAGCGTATTTGAGCGTCCAGTGCATTGGTTGCTACAGGGCTGGTATGATGCTTCAAAGAATAATCAATGTTACAATCCAAAATCAATAACCTAGCAGGCCATACAGTATAACTGGAAATTCCCTCATGGCACGTTGTTGTATGATTCACTTAAGCAATCAATCAAAAAGGGATATTTCCACTTCTCCCAGAAGGAGCATACGTATTTCCCGGTGGTGTTGTGTGTTATGGAGAGAATGGTTATAGCAGCATTGACTGTAAAAGAGAAGTATGGAGGAAGCCTGGATTGGACCAGGGGGAACATCGATCACGACAGACTGCTCAGTGCCCGCGCCCTCATTAATTAACACAGATCAAGCCTAACGAGCACACAGTCACACACCAGGAATCCTTGCCCCGCTTCCAAACTTTTTCCAGTGGCCAGCGCCGAGAGGAAAATCCAATAGGTTGTCTGTAAACGGCATCGATGTGGTGTTACTGATTTGGGGCTATTGTGCCAATGAACATATGAACGCATGTGACCGATCGATGGCACGTAAAGAACGGCACGCGGTACGACATCGAGCCAATGTGTTTGTGACACCCGTCGTCGGTTTTAGATTTGATATGGTTAACTTGCGGTAATTCGGTCGAAACGTGGCCGACTCTCTCCCAGAGATAAAAAGTTGTTATAGAAATGAAAAATATGCGTGTGTTCCATTATCTAAAAGACAATGGTCATTGTGTGCCCAGCTCCGCTCTGGGGGGGGGGGGCGGGGGTCACAGAAGAGGAGTGGATCTGTATTTACTGTGGTATCCATATTGAGAATGAGTTTCATTTGATGTTTTATGTCCACTATACTATGAGTTGCGTAAAAAGTTATCTGACAGGTGTAAAAACCTTGAGTTAATGTGGTTTAGTGATGCAGATAGACTGAAATGGATTTTTGATCACAGGTTTTTTTTGCACTTGCTGAATATTTAGAGAAAGCTTCGGATAAACGCACGGAAATAACATATTTATTTTACCTTTATTTTACCAGGTAGTCACTTGAGATCAATGATCTCTTTTTCGAGCAAGACCTGGCCAAAATGGTAGCAAAAAAAAAAAAAAAAACATACAAATACACAAAACACAGACAGAGACATACAGTAAAAGGCAAAGTGGGGCAAGGGGATACATTTGATGTATTTTGGCCTCTGATGATGTGCATGGTGTAGCTTAGAAACCATTGGGAAGTGATTGTTATGTTCAATTGTTGTTTTTGGTGTCTTATAATCCCGTAAGGGATGGGTCGTCAGACATGACACGAGAATAAAATGTCATTCATTCATTCATTCATTCATTCATTCATTCATTCATTCATTCATTCATTCATTCATTCATTCATTCATTCATTCATTCATTCCCAGAGCTAGAGCCGGAGGGCTGAGGATGTTCGGTTAGTTTGGATATTCAACGAATCGGAAGTGAAACTGTTTATCTGTTGCAGTTTCTTATTGGTCGCCGGTGCCGATTCATAAGCGACGCGGCGCCTTGCGCTCGCACGAGGCAGATGTTTTTGGGGAACAACAATTGGACGTGAGCGTGAGCAAACGGAATCTTGTCACATCCACTTGCGAAAATGTCTTACAAAACACTATTTAGGTTGTGCATAACGTATGCGGACATGTCTGTGTGAGCGTTTGTGTGTGTGTGTGCGTGTGGGTGCGTGTGTGTGCGCGTGTGTGTGTGCATGTCGCGTTTTAATCAATTAATTAATGAATTGCACTGCAGTGGAGTGTGGGAGAGGACAGCTGTGGTGGGGTGGGGGGCGCTGAGGGTGCTATGCCTCCTCATGGCGTGAACGTCACCAGAGATTTGTGTCTGTGCGTCCCGTGGTTCAGTGAAAAAACATCCTATCGTCCAGATGCCGCTGGAAAGTTACAAAAATGACTCCTGTAGTTTCAAGTTTCAAGTTTCAAGTTTCTTTAATAGTTGTCATACAGAAGTACAGAATACTTTTGTACAAAATGCTTCTTACTGTTGCGCTCCAGAGACTGTGCATGACAAGATAAGTATGAAATAAAAACATAGTAAAAATTAGAAGTAAAAAAAGGGGTCACAGTGTTCAGTTTAGACATATGTACAATGTTCGTAGACGTAGTTACCATACAATATACAATACTGTGCAGTGTACTAATATACAATACTATACTATATAGTGCAAGGCATAAATGGACGAGGTGCAGTTTAGGTACAATTCACAGTAGGTGTACGAGTTGTAGTGCAAATCCTTTATCAATAAATATAAAGTGTAAGTGTGTTTGTGTGATCTAAAGTGTGGAGAGTGGGTGCTGCAGTGTGTTGTTTGTTTGAGTGAGTGTGTGCGTGTGGGTGTGTGTGCTGTGTGCATTTGATGGTTGTTGCATAGTGATTATTGTTCGTTTAGCGATTATTGTTCGTTTAGCAGCCTGATGGCCTGGGGATAGAAGCTCCTTCTGAGTCTTTCTGTGCTCGCCATAAGACTCCGGTATCGCTTGCCTGACGGCAGCAGTTCAAAGAGGCAGTTGTTCGGGTGGCTCGAGTCCTTAATAATTCTCTTAGCCTTCCCCTTGCACCGCTTGTTGTAAATGTTCTGGAGGGTGGGAAGCCCCCCTCTAATTGTGCGTTCGGCTGAACGTGTCACTCTTTGTAGTCTGCTACGGTCTTGTGCAGTGCTATTCCCAAACCAGGAGGTGATGTTGCCGGTCAGGATGCTCTCTATTGTACATGAGTAGAAGTTCCTAAGGATCTTCTGACTGACTTGGAACTTCCTTAGGCGCCTGAGGAAGTAGAGGCGTTGTCGTGCCTTCTTCACAACACTGTCAATGTGTGTGGTCCATGTCAAGTCCTCGGATATGTGGGCTCCGAGGTACTTGAAACTGTTCACTCTCTCAACTGGTGCCCCGTCGATGCTGAGGGGGCTGTAGTCCTTGACCCCCGACCTCCTGAAGTCCACAATCATCTCTTTTGTTTTGCTGACGTTCAGGGAGAGGCAGTTCTCCTGACACCACTGTGACAGGTTCTCTACCTCTTCCAGGTAGGCCCTTTCGTCGTTGGCAGAGATCAGGCCCACCACTACTGTGTCATCAGCAAATTTGATGATGGTGTTGTTGTTCCGCTGTGCTACGCAGTCATGTGTGTACAGGGAGTAGAGGAGGGGGCTCAGAACACAGCCCTGGGGGGCCCCTATGTTGAGCGTGATGGATGAGGAGGTGCAGTTGCCGGCTCTTACCACCTGGGGTCTGCCCGTCAGGAAGTCCAGGACCCACTGGCACAGGTCATAGTTCAAGCCCAGGTCCCTGAGCTTGGCTATGAGTTTGGAGGGGACTATGGTATTGAATGCTGAGCTGTAGTCGATGAACAGCATTCTCACATAGTTCCCCTGCCTCTTGTCCAGATGTGATGCTGCTGTGTGCAGCACATGGGCTATGGCGTCCTCCGTGGACCTGTTGGGGCGATATGCAAATTGCAGAGGGTCCAGGTTGATGGGGAGGGAGGAACAGATGTAGCCCTTCACTAGCTTCTCAAAGCACTTCATGGCTATGGAGGTGAGGGCTACAGGGCGGTAGTCGTTGAGGCAAGCGGGCGTAGATTTTTTGGGTACAGGGATGATGGTGGACCGCCCTGTCAATGAGACAAACAGGAAGCTCTTTGGTTTCCTGACAGAATTTCATTCAGAATCAATAAAACATCACGCATTATGTAAACAATGTATATATTATTGTGGCAGATATCATCCCTTGTCACATGGCTACGTGGAGGAAGGGCAGAGGAGAGAAGGGAGGAGTTGATTGGGACTGATGAATACACCTGTGCACCACGTGATCACCCACAGCCCACAATGGAAAGACACACACACACACACGCCAAAGTCCGCGGGAGATAGTTGGCGTCAACTATCTCCTGCGGACTTTCCCTCACAGCTGATCCGAGGGAAAAAAAGACGCACTACAATTCTCGTGTTTCAAATCCAACCGCTCAGCGCCAAAAACGAGTTTTCTTGTTTTTAGATCCTTTGATCTTTTTCCTTTGATCCCCATTCTAAACACTTGCGCGGACCTCCCTCTGTCTCCATGGCAAACGCTGCCTACGTTAAAATTGCAATGACGACCGAATCCCGCCAGGTGGCAGTATCACCTATCTTTTGAACTGGGTCTCTGGGTCTTTCTCTCTCTGAAGGGGAGGGGTTCCTGCAGCCAGATGCACAAAGTGAATCAGGACACAGCAATCTGTCAGAGATTTGATCGCCTCACTAAAACCTCACAAACACCAGCAAGTTATTCTTAGGAGTGATCATAAATGAAAAAATTTGTTGGAAGCCTCACATAAGCCATGTAAGAGCATTGAGTATTATGTGGAGGTCAAGGTATTGGCTGAACCAACAATCTTCTTTTATCTTATATAATGCTTTGGTCCTTCCATATCTGAATTATTGTGTTGAGGTGTGGGGAAATACCTATGAAACCAACCTACTTCCTTTGGTTATGCTCCAAAAAATAGCAATCAGGATGGTTTCCCTCTACACTAAATCACTGGGTAACATTATCACGTCTCATGGCTTCTCCTACCATTGTTATGCCGACGATACTCAACTCTTCCTCTCCTTCCCTCCCTCAGATATCCTCGTCTCTGAGCGGATCTCGGCCTGTCTGTCCGACATCTCCGCCTGGATGACAACCAACCACCTCAAACTGAACCTAAGCAAAACAGAATTGCTCCACCTGCCGGCCAAATCCTCCCCCCTGACCGACCTTTCCATCACAGTCGAGAATGCAGCTGTGACCGCGTCCCCGACCGCCAAGAACCTTGGTGTTGTCCTCGACGACCAGTTGAACTTCTCTGCTCACATCGCAGCGACAACCAGAACCTGCCGATTCCTCCTGAGCAACGTCAGAAGGATCCGCCCCTTCCTGACAAAAGAAGCCACCCAACTCCTCGTTCAATCAACAGTCATCTCCCGCCTCGACTACTGCAACGCACTGCTCGCTGGCCTCCCGGCCACTGCCACTAAGCCTCTTCAACTCATTCAGAATGCAGCGGCCCGCCTGATCTCAAACCTACCGAAGTCGGCCCATGTCACCCCACTTCTTAGGGACCTGCACTGGCTCCCCATTGCTGCACGAATCCGCTTCAAGGCCCTTGACCTAGCATACCGTGCGGCAAAGGGAACCGCTCCCGCCTACCTCCGGTCAATGGTCTCTAACTACACACCCTCAAGACCCCTACGCTCTGCATCTTCTGGCCGCCTCAGACCTACTCCTATCCAAGCTCCGGGAGGGTCATCAAAGAGAAGTTGCCTATTCTCAGTCCTTGCCCCACAATGGTGGAATGAACTACCCACCCCAGTTAGGACAGCCGAATCACGTCCAATCTTTCGCCGTCGACTAAAGACGCACTTCTTCAACCATTATCTGAAAAAAAAATAAAAAAAAAAATCTAACCCTAACTAACCATACTGTCATGCACTTGTCCTAATAAACTAACCTACACTGTAGCACTCAACACTTTGATGAACATTGTTACTCAGCTGATAGAGTTGTGCCCTTCCTGATGGCTTGTCGTACAGAACTTGTAAGTCGCTTTGGATAAAAGTGTCAGCTAAATGACTAAATGTAAATGTAAATGTAACCAATGAGAGCTATAAAGCACATACAAATTCTTTGTTTTTAAAAGTTTCAGTCCTGAAATTAAAGGACCTGGTGGATTACAAAACTGCCCAGTTCATGTACAGAGTCATACACCACAGCCTTCCTGACAAGATATAGAAATTGTTCTGTGAGAGAGCTGGACTCCAAAGATATAACCTTAGAGGGAAACTCAAACTGGAACAGGAAGGCTATGTGTATTTCTCTGTGTGGAGTTACCTTGTGGAATGATCTGGAAGAGGAGATCAAATCCAGTCAATCTATAAATATATTAAAGAGGAAGTTCAAAAAGATGGTGTTCACAAATTATACCAGGGAGGAAGCCCAACGTATTGTATGAGAATGATTTGAAGGGTGACATGAGAGTATAGTCTAGTGTGTGTGTGTGTGTGTGCATGTGTGATTGTGTGATTGTGTTGTGTGTAGTTGAAGTATTTGCA
Source organism: Notolepis coatsorum (assembly GCF_963971535.1). Taxonomy (NCBI): domain Eukaryota; kingdom Metazoa; phylum Chordata; class Actinopteri; order Aulopiformes; family Paralepididae; genus Notolepis; species Notolepis coatsorum. The sequence goes on along the minus strand of NW_028174323.1, from coordinate 426,116 downwards.
AATTGTATTGGAAATCGTGTCATATTGTACTTGCTGAAGTATATATAATATTGCAATTAGTTATTGATGGGGGATGGAAACAGATAAGCTTGGCTTCTTCCATCTCCTTTTCAAACAGTGTATAGTTTCTGGCTGTTGTTTTATTTTCCCATTTCATTTATTTTTCAAATGTTGTTTTGCCGGTCAATGGTAAATGTAGCCAAACTAACACTGGGGTTTGAAATAAAACTTTAAAAAAAATAAGTGTTTTGTTTCGTAGTGGCGTTTCAAATAAGCCACTCTTCACAAGAGCTACCGTTTCTTGGCATATTAGGCACTGGTTTGGTGCTGGGAGGATGCACGCATATTTTTCAGTCCATTCAGCACGGAGATACTGTAAAACTGGAAACTAGGCTACTCGCTACAATACCTGCAGATTAGACTACCTGTAGATGCGCTGTCAACTCTCACTCTGACTGGGACCCGCTGAAAGAGACTGTTTTCATTCCGTGAAAACCCGCCCTACTCTGCTCTGATTCGCAGATTGTGGGTGGGTGGGGGGAGAAACGCTGAATGTGATTGGATCAGAGTAGCCAGACAGACACAGACAGGCAGAGCAGCGGGACAGTGGAGCAGAGAGAGGAGATGGCGAAGAATTTCGAGGATGCCTGCCAGGCGCGTTAATAAATTTGTTTATCTGGCTTACTGCTGCGGATTCAAGCCACGCAATAACAAAGCGCAACATTAAAATAAGGACAGCATTAAGTTGCAATAAATCCACTCAAATGAAATTCGTTCGCTCATAAAATTTGTGACATTCTAAATGTGTTTTAATGTTGTTTAATGACAATACACTCATACGTCCCGACTCGCGTTTCTTGATGAATGTCTTTTTTATATAGACACTGCGTTTGTCACAAGTTAAGTTGCTATAACTTATAACATTAAGATAAGTGTATTAACATTGTCCTTCTCTCTGCTAAGAAAGGAGAGCGTGTGTCCTTGTTTGTGTTTCAACACCTCGTTAAGTACCTGTGATTAATGCATGAAGCACACGCGGACAGACCACACCCAGCGTATAGCCCTCGCCTGTAGTCTTTCCACAGTATTGAGAGACAATACTGTCGAACTATCTAACAATAATTAACTCATTTACAAGTTGTATTTAAGTTTGCAAATAAGGGCAAATAAGGGAACACAGCAATGAAATTTCAAAGCAATTTCAAGATTTTCTGAAGTACTAGACATTTCCGCATTTTCTGACACTTGTATCTCCCCGCATTACGTCGGGTTTGGTCACAACGGGGCACAATTGCGATCGCGATGGGACGACTGGGATTATTCATTTTGGAGTACCTTCTGACTAAGGTAAAGTCTATTTTAGGTCTATTTGACGAACCTAAAACATGCTTTTGTGTCGATCACAGTGTTGTATTTTACCGAACCTAAAACATGCTTTTGGTAACGATCGCAGCTTCGTAAAACGACCCCCCCCCCCCTTGATCATTTTGTGAAGAAACATATATATATGGTATATACCTTTGATTTGGAAATATTTGGAGTTTCAGGCGAGCAACCAGAACGATTTGCACATAATGCATATAACACGTCATATCTTGCGATCTAGAAAAGGATACTGGATTATTTTGGAAAGGGGCGAATATGTAGAAATTAACTGGTTTGTCAGTGTTGGACTATAAACAATGCCTGTCAAATTAGCCATACTATTGTCTCCATTGCTATAATACAGAACACACGATGGTTCCGGAAATGGTCAATAACGCTGGCGCCATTGAGTAGAGATGGGGAAACAGCGTGGCGGTCAATGAGTTAATAATAATAATTATTATAATTATTATAAATATATACTTAAGTACTTAAGTACATTCAATAGCAAATACTTCTCTACTTTTACTTAAGTAGAACTGTGAATGGAGGACTTTTACTTTTACCAGAATACAATTTTATCTGGGTATTTCTACTACTAGGAGCTGTGTACGTCTTCCACCACTGCCACAAGTATCACCAAAGTGTCACCAAAGTGTCACCAAAGTGTCACCAAAGTGTCACCAAAGTGTCATCAAAGTGTCACCAAAGCGTTGTGCCTGACAGCGCACCTCAGCTGCTCTAAAACCACTGTGCTTAACTTAATCACTGCACACAGAGCGCAAAGGAGAAATTAAAGAGGGTTAATTGTCCATGCTGAACTGAACTGAGCTGTCTTGTCTCCGCTCTGAAGCTGGCACACTGTGCGCCCTCCCCTCTCTGAAGCTGGCACACTGTGCGCCCTCCCCTCTCCGAAGTTGGCACACTGTGCGCCCTCCCCGCTCTGAAGCTGACACACTGTGCGCCCTCCCCTCTCTGAAGCTGGCACACTGTGCGCCCTCCCCTCTCTGAAGCTGGCACACTGTGCACCCTCCCCTCTCTGAAGCTGGCACACTGTGTGCCCCCCCCCCCTCTCTGAAGCTGGCACACTGTGCGCCCTCCCCTCTCTGAAGCTGGCACACTGTGCGCCCTCCCTGATGTTCGCACCAGAGTGCTTTTTAGCAGCCGGGGTAAGGGGGGGGGTAAGGCAGGTAGTCTGCACCCTCCCCAGACCGACAGCAGAGTAGTCTACACCCTCCCTAGACCGACAGCAGGGTAGTCTACTCTACACCCTCCCCAGACCGACAGTAGGGTAGTCTACACCCTCCCCAGACCGACAGTAGGGTATTCTACACCCTCCCCAGACCGACAGTAGGGTATTCTACACCCTCCCCAGACTGACAGTAGGGTAGTCTACACCCTCCCCAGACTGACAGTAGGGTAGTCTACTCTACACCCTCCCCAGACCGACAGTAGGGTAGTCTACACCCTCCCCAGACCGACAGTAGGGTAGTCTACACCCTCCCCAGACTGACAGTAGGGTAGTCTACACCCTCCCAGACTGACAGTAGGGTAGTCTACACCCTCCCCAGACCGACAGTAGGGTAGTCTACACCCTCCCCAGACTGACAGTAGGGTAATCTACACCCTCCCCAGACTGACAGTAGGGTAGTCTACACCCTCCCCAGACTGACAGTAGGGTAATCTACACCCTCCCCAGACTGACAGTAGGGTAATCTACACCCTCCCCAGACTGACAGTAGGGTAATCTACACCCTCCCCAGACTGACAGTAGGGTAGTCTACACCCTCCCCAGACTGACAGTAGGGTAGTCTACACCCTCCCCAGACTGACAGTAGGGTAGTCTACACCCTCCCCAGACTGACAGTAGGGTAGTCTACACCCTCCCCAGACCGACAGCAGGGTAGTCTACACCCTCCCCAGACTGAGAGTAGGGTAGTCTACACCCTCCCCAGACTGACAGTAGGGTAGTCTACACCCTCCCCAGACTGAGAGTAGGGTAGTCTACACCCTCCCCAGACCGACAGCAGGGTAGTCTACACCCTCCCCAGACTGAGAGTAGGGTAGTCTACACCCTCCCCAGACTGACAGTAGGGTAGTCTACACCCTCCCCAGACTGAGAGTAGGGTAGTCTACACCCTCCCTAGACCGACAGTAGGGTAGTCTACACCCTCCCCAGACTGACAGTAAGGCAACACAATAACCAGGAGGGAATTGGCATAAGGACTAAATTGGTGGAGCCAATTCAATGCATCATGAAATATCTTCATTTGACCACGATTCAATTCTATAAATTTCTATCAGTTAATTCCCCAAAAAAATTTATACACAAATGTGGCTATAGGTCAATAAAAAAATACATACATTTTTTTTATTAAAAAACTAAAAAAAAAATTATTTCGATTATAATCGATTATAATCGATTCTAACATTTTCAAATCGATGCAGTTGAATCGTCACATTAGAATCGATGCATCGATGCATCGTTACACCCCTAATCATAAATCATCAACATATTAAGTTACTCCTGTGCATCAGTGTTACATCTACTGTATGGCTGCTTGTTCTTTTTCTTCATTAGTGTGGGTGACCTGGCGAAGCCAGGTTGCAACCCACACTATACATATCTATACTCTTTTTATTAGTGTGGGTGACCTGGCGAAGCCAGGTTGCAACCCACACTATACATATCTATACTCTTTTTATTTATTTATTTATTCCACCGATTTTGGTGACCTGGCGAAGCCAGGTTGCAACCCACACTATACATATCTATACTCTTTTTATTTATTTATTTATTCCACCGATTTTGGTGACCTGGCGAAGCCAGGTTGCAACCCACACTATACATATCTATACTCTTTTTATTTATTTATTTATTCCACCGATTTTGCCAACACACTCGTGCCAGAGCGTTCGCGCCCCATACACGTGAAAGGTATCAAAACGAGCGGCTTGCTCCAACTCGATATGCTATTCGAACTCGTAAAGTTTCACCGCACCGTCTGGCTACGAATCGACTTTAAACGGTAAAATTTCGGAAATACAGTGCAATTTAGAGTTTCAAACACTTTGCAACACGTAAGCGTTCGCGCACCATACACGTGAAAGGTATCAAAACGAGCGGCTTGCCTATGGCAACTGCGGTCTTCGAACCCGTAAAAGTTTCACCGCACCGTCTGGCTACGAATCGACTTTAAACGGTAAAATGTCGGTCCCATTGGGAATGCATTGCATTTTAGAGTGTAGCAGCTGAAATAATCTTTTTCCCCCTACCTTGGGTGAATTGCGAGTGTGATCTCAATTTTGGACGTAGAAATAAAACAAACACATCAAAACGATGACACGGCTGTCATCCCGCTCACAAAAGAAAAATAAATGGAATTGGACATTTCTATCTCAACTGACGACCATTTGTTTGAAGGTTCTCCTCCCCATTGACCGCCATGCAATCGCCCTCTAGAAATCCATTTTTTTTTAGCCTTCTGTTCCGATCGCCGAAGGAGTGCCACAATATCGCACAAATGCCACAATCTCGCGCACAACCCTTCGCCTACTCGTTGTAGTGCTCTTGTGCGAGTCACAACGCTTCATCTCTTATAGTTTTCTTTTAATCAACGTGACAATGCAGTCATGTAAAGAAATTTCAGAATATGCAAGTCATTGTGCTCATGGCTGATTGGTTCAGGCTTAACAGCTGTGAGGCTCAGGGCTCATGGCTGAGCTGACCTGCCAATGACATCATCCACTTAACCCATCATTGGCCATCACTGTGTTGCACTACTGAATTGCTGGACAGCGCCCTCTGTCTTGTGGGTTGTGTCATTGTACTCAGTAGGGATATCCTCTTTCATTTTTCATTGGTCCATGTTGACCACCTTTCATTGGTCGATGTTGACCACTCCCCTGATCCTTAGACCACGCCCCCTTAGGCCACACCCCCTCAGTGTATCTCTTGAACCGTTTGTCGTAGAGACTTGCGGATTGTGCCATTGGTCGATGTTGACCACCTTTCATTGGTCGATGTTGACCACTCCCCCAATCCTTAGACCACGCCCCCTTAGGCCACACCCCCTCAGTGTATCTCTTGAACCGTTTGTCGTAGAGACTTGCGGATTGTGCCATTGTACTCGGTGTAATAGTGTAATAGTGTGTAATAGTGTAATAGTGTGTAATAGTGTGTAATAGTGTAATTGTGTAATAGTGTAATAGTGTAATAGTGTGTAATAGTGTGTAATAGTGTAATATTGTGTAATAGTGTAATAGTGTGTAATAGTGTAATAGTGTAATAGTGTGTAATAGTGTAATAGTTTAATAGTGTAATAGTGTGTAATAGTGTAATAGTGTGATAGTGGGTAATAGTGTAATAGTGTAATAGTGTAATAGTGTGTAATAGTGTAATAGTGTGTAATAGTGTAATAGTGTGTAATAGTGTAATAGTGTGTAATAGTGTAATAGTGTAATAGTGTGTAATAGTGTAATAGTGTAATAGTGTAATAGTGTAATAGTGTGTAATAGTGTAATAGTGTGTAATAGTGTAATAGTGTGTAATAGTGTAATAGTGTGTAATAGTGTAATAGTGTGTAATAGTGTAATAGTGTAATAGTGTGTAATAGTGTAATAGTGTGTAATAGTGTAATAGTGTGTAATAGTGTAATAGTGCAATAGTGTGTAATAGTGTAATAGTGTAATAGTGTTATAGTGTGTAATAGTGTAATAGTGTGTAATAGTGTGTAATAGTATGTAATAGTGTAATAGTGTGTAATAGTGTAATAGTGTGTAATAGTGTGTAATAGTGTGTAATAGTGTAATATTGTGTAATAGTGTAATAGTGTTGCGGGTTGTGTCATTGCACTCAGTAGGGATATCCTCTTTGATTGGTCTATGTTGACCACTCCCCCGATCCTTAGGCCGTGCCCCCTTTTTGTATCCTTTGAACCGTTTGTCATAGAGACTCGCGAGAGACCCTCTCCCCCGTTGGCCGGCGGTGCACAGGCGTCACCCACACTTTCACAATTTCCCCCGCGCGGAATTGTCTAGTTCTTTATTCTTTCTTTATTCCACCGATTTTGCCAACAAACTCCTCCCAGAGCGTTCGCGCCCCATACACGTGAAAGGTATCAAAACGACCGGCTTGCTCCAACTCGATATGCTATTCGAACTCGTAAAGTTTCACCGCACCGTCTGGCTACGAATCGACTTTAAACGGTAAAATTTCGGAAATACATTGCAATTTAGCGTTCGCGCTCGCGCACCATACACGTGAAAGGTATCAAAACGAGCGGCTTGCCTATGGCAACTGCGGTCTTCGAACTCGTCAAAGTTTCACCGCACCGTCTGGCTACAAATCGACTTTAAACGGTAAAATTTCGGTCCCATTGGGAATGCATTGCAATTTAGAGTGTAGCAGCTGAAATAATCTTTTTTCCCCTACCTTGGGTGAATTGCGAGTGTGATCTCAATTTTAGACGTAGAAATAAAACAAACACATCAAAACGCAAGTGTAGAGACTTGCGGATTGTGCCATTGGTCGATGTTGACCACCTTTCATTGGTCGATGTTGACCACTCCCCCGATCCTTAGACCACGCCCCCTTAGACCACACCCCCTCAGTGTATCTCTTGAACCGTTTGTTGTAGAGACTTGCGGATTGTGCCATTGTACTCGGTGTAATAGTGTAATAGTGTGTAATAGTGTAATAGTGTAATAGTGTGTAATAGTGTGTAATAGTGTAATTGTGTAATAGTGTAATAGTGTAATAGTGTGTAATAGTGTGTAATAGTGTAATATTGTGTAATATAGTGTAATAGTGTGTACTGTTCATATGTTATTCTCCTCTCCTTTGCCTTCTTGTACTTACAAAAAAGAAAATGTGTTCTTGTTATTGCCTCGTGTCAATCTTCCATGTTTTCGCTATAGTGTCTCCCTTATGTCTCTGATCTTGTTTTGAGTTTATTTTCTAGACCATGTTTACATGTATTTCATTCATATATGTTTATGGACAATGGGATGGGAGTGGAACTTTGTACAAACGCTTTGGGCTTCGTTCCCTCCTAGTAAAAGATGTATATCAGCATTGTTCCACAAGACAACACTATAAATAAATATCCTTTTAATCCCTTTCTTACCCTTTTGAACAGTAAACGTACACATTTTCTTTCCTGCATACGAAAAAAACATTTGCACACAGTCCGGGAATAACTTTGCTTTAGCTCTGTAGCCTACATTATTTGCATTATTTTATAATAAACCAAATCATACAATTTCATAACATTTATACATTTATAAAGGGTGGATTTGTGTGGTCATAGTAACCAGTCTTATAAATGACTATTGGATTTACAGTCTTTTTGAAAATGTCGATCCCCATACTTCCACACAGTATGAATAGATAATAGATACATAAATAAATACACACAGTGCATCACTAGCTGTTCGTTATTAATTCCGCGCCACGGAACCCTTATCCGCAAAGATTGATCGCCGTTCCTCCGCCCGCGCTGTGATGGATGACGTTTCACTGCTAAAGTGTAATGTTGGTTTCCGCATGCCTCCGGCGCTTCTCACAGTGTGTTCATGCCATAAATGTAAACCGGCCGGCTAGCTTGGCGTGTGTCGAGGTGCGGCCCGTCCACCAGGCACGTGCACACATAGAGCCCAAGGGGTGCCTGAGCACCTGCCCTTTTTCAAAACTATATATATTAAAACATTTTACCGTTACGCATATAGACTGCCCTTCCAACTGAAAAATGTCAGGATAGAATAAAAATATTAGGAGATTCCCCGTATTCCATTGCAGTTTGCACGGCCTCCTCAGCGCGCCTCTCCGCGGACCTATATATTTTATGCATAGCGTGGGTGGTGATGATGATGATGATAGAAACCGCTGTGGCGCATACAGTTGAATGCTGGTATTACACTCACTGAGGGACACGAAGAAGTCAAGTCCGATGGGATTCGGGAATCTCAAATACAAATCGGGATTGGAATAAAAAATGCATTTATATTAAACAATACAGAATATACAGCACTTCTTGGGGTCTGTAGGGTAAGCACTTATCCCTCCCCCCTGAACATTTATGGAGATGTATGGGCCTTTTAAGTCAGTGATAAAAGTGTCTTGCAAGGATAAGTGAGCTCCTGCACTGATTATTATAGTTCAATATTCAATATTTGATCACCAAAACCCCCCAAAAAGCATAAAAATGGGGCCCCCCCCCCCGCCCGAAAAGGGCCCTTAAAAATCTGGCTTGTGCGCTATGTGCGCTCGGTTAAAATACACACAGGTATAGTGCCCTTTTCAGGAACCCGGGTCCGCCGTGTCGCGGCTGAGCGCGCTATGTGGTTCGCCCACTGGGGCCCCCCCTTTTCAGCCTTTGAGCACCTGCCCCTCTAAAGTCCTGTGCACGTCCCTGCCGTCCACCCCGTCTGTGTGTGTGCGTGCGTGTGTGCGTGCGTGTGTGGTAGTGAGGCATACCGTGAGCATATTCCCTTTGGGCCTAAACACAATAACAGATAATGCTCTTGACACTGGGTGTTAAATGCAGCGCTTCCTGTCAATAGGCTGTTGGCTGTCATGGAGGGGGGAGGGGGGAGGGGGGGGGGGGGTTGTGACTGTGCGTGACCTATTTTTTTACAGCCCACTATTGGATTGGATTGGCTTGGTTCCACCAGCATAATACATACTGTATTGTATTTCATATGTGGGAGTCAGCGTTTGTGATCTGATCAACATTTGCAAACTGCATACAAGGTTTTGGAATCGATTTAATTTGACAGCTTACCGTAACACGCTTGACAGCTTACCGTAACACGCTTGACAGCTTACCGTAACACATTTGACAGCTTGCCGTAACACGCTTGACAGCTTACCGTAACACGCTTGACAGCTTACCGTAACACGCTTGACAGCTTACCGTAACACATTTGACAGCTTACCGTAACACGTTTGACAGCTTACCGTAACACGTTTGACAGCTTGCCGTAACACGTCTGACAGCTTGCCGTAACACGTTTGACAGCTTACCGTAACACGTTTGACAGCTTGCCGTAACACATTTGACAGCTTGCCGTAACACATTTGACAGCTTGCGTAACACATCTGACAGCTTGCCGTAACACATTTGACAGCTTGCGTAACACATCTGACAGCTTGCCGTAACACATTTGACAGCTTGCCGTAACACATTTGACAGCTTGCCGTAACACGTTTGACAGCTTGCCGTAACACATTTGACAGCTTGCGTAACACATCTGACAGCTTGCCGTAACACATTTGACAGCTTGCCGTAACACATTTGACAGCTTGCCGTAACACGTTTGACAGCTTGCCGTAACACATTTGACAGCTTGCCGTAACACATTTGACAGCTTGCCGTAACACATTTGACAGCTTGCCGTAACACATTTGACAGCTTGCCGTAACACATTTGACAGCTTGCCGTAACACATTTGACAGCTTGCCGTAACACGTCTGACAGCTTGCCGTAACACGTTTGACAGCTTGCCGTAACACATTTGACAGCTTGCCGTAACACGTTTGACAGCTTGCCGTAACACGTTTGACAGCTTGCCGTAACACATTTGACAGCTTGCCGTAACACGTTTGACAGCTTGCCGTAACACATTTGACAGCTTGCCGTAACACATTTGACAGCTTGCCGTAACACATTTGACAGCTTGCTGTAACCGGTGAAATGTCCCCTTTCCTTTCCCTTCCCTCATCCAATCCCCACGGAGCGCACCTGCCCAGGAGTGCGCGGCTCCATGGGCCTCCTCCCCAAGCCGCCTGCATCAGGCTGTTGCATCGTTGCTAATAAACTATCGATTTCTATGTAATCTGTTAAACCTGTACCCTTTGTGACTGTTGTCATTGTGTGCGTTGAAACAAGGTTATGGAATTGATAAGAGCTTACCGTAACTGTTACGTGTGGGGATTTGTCTGTACCCTGATCAGGTGTTCCCATGTGTGTGATGTGTTATGTCTAGTTGTAGTTCCCTGTTCTGGTCTTGTAGTCCTTATCGTTTCCCTCCCAGGTGTATCCATTTGTAATCAACCCAGGTGTGTCTTGGCTCGTCATCCCCTCGTGTATAACTGTTCTGTTCTCCCCTGTGTGAGATGCTGATCCTGTTTGTACAGTTCTGTGTTTTGTTTGTCCTTATTTTACGTTACTCTTGCTTTACAAAAATAACCATGGTAATTATAAATTAAATATCTTTTGTTGGTTACTTTGGCTACTGTCTCCTCATCATGTTACATTGACAAGACAACGAGCACTCAATGGTAACGTAATAGTAACACATTTGACAGCTTGCCGTGACGTGTTTGACATTTTACATTTACATTTAGAGGACACTTTTAAGCGTCTTAAAAGTTCTGTACAACAGGTCAGCAGGAAGGGTACAACTCTGGCAGCTAAGTAACAATGTCCGTCAAACAGTGTTGAACTTGGGTGCTACTGTCTTGAGTGCATAGTAATTTAAAAACGGATTAACTCAAGTTTACTCACTGTTTCTCAGCCAGATGATTGAACCTCTAGCTGCTGTCTTACAGAACACGTTTGACAGCTTGCCGTAGCGTACACTAAAAGAAATAATAAAAAAATTACCTTTGTTTTTCTACTTTAAGTGTATACCATATAAAAACAGTAAATTACCTTTTATCAAAATATTAACCATTAAATAAAGGTTGTAATCTGTAAATGTATTTGATTTTACTGTCATTTGACAGTAAGTATTTGGAAACCGTTGCTGCCAGACATTTACCGTTTTCTTGCAGCTGTATTTGACAGCTTGTTGTGACGCGTTTGACAGCTTGTCGTGACGTATTTGACAGCTTGTCGTAGCGTATTTGACAGCTTGTCGTGACGCGTTTGACAGCTTGTTGTGACGCGTTTGACAGCTTGTCGTGACGTATTTGACAGCTTGTCGTGACGTATTTGACAGCTTGTCGTAGCGTATTTGACAGCTTGTCGTAGCGTATTTGACAGCTTGTCGTAGCGTATTTGACAGCTTGTCGTGACGTATTTGACAGCTTGTCGTAGCGTATTTGACAGCTTGTCGTAGCGTATTTGACAGCCTGTCGTGACGTATTTGACAGCTTGTCGTAGCGTATTTGACAGCTTGTCGTAGCGTATTTGACAGCTTGTCGTAGCGTATTTGACAGCTTGTCGTGACGTATTTGACAGCTTGTCGTAGCGTATTTGACAGCTTGTCGTAGCGTATTTGACAGCTTGTCGTAGCGTATTTGACAGCTTGTCGTGACGTATTTGACAGCTTGTCGTGACGTATTTGACAGCTTGTCGTAGCGTATTTGACAGCTTGTCGTAGCGTATTTGACAGCCTTGCCGTGACGTGTTTTGTGTATTGTTTCTTTCCGGTAACATACAACACATAGTCAAGAAATCCACTTTGAGCAGCGCCTTGAGTCGAGCGACGTCACTGGCGGCGGCGGCCACTTTACGAGGACACTAAAGATCCACTCCATAATCTCCTCCCCCGAACAGAATGGGGTTCTGTGCCCCAGTAGATGTGTGCTGTGTGTGTGGATCATTGATTGGGGTGGTTAGTGGTGGTGTGTACTGCTGAACAAGCCCCCCGGCCTCCCTCCTCTGGCCTGGGACCACTGCTCTCGCTTTCCTGATCATTTGCTTAATTGAAGTTAGCCTGTGCAGCCAGTCCAAGGTGACACTGCGACGCTGTGTGTGTGTGTGTGAGTACATACGTGTGCGTGTGCATGTGCGTGTGTACGTGTGTGTGTGTGTTACCTACCATGGCCTCCATGGCTCATACCTTTTAAGTGGCCATAATTATCCCACCTCACAAAGATGCAGTGCTTCATTGCGCTGAAACAAACACACACCGCTGAAGAAAATGTAATTGAAATTTGCCTCTATATTTTAAACCGTCCTATAGGGTCGGCCAATATGAACGCGTACCAAAAAGTTTCCACTTTTTATGATGTGATTTGGAATCATTTTGGGGGACATCGATCGACCAGATGTTCTCCTTGTCGTTTGGCCAGGGGGTTGAGGTTTTCATATTGACACGCCTAAACAAGCTGTTCAGAATTATTTCTCATTGTTTGTTTATTTGTTTATTGTTTAATTTTTTTTGTGCACATGGTAGTGTATTACAGTACATTACAAATTCCTATAATTCATTTAGTTATTATAATCAAATACACCCATAAGCGAAAAGGAGCAGGAAGAAGAATAAATTATTATTAATACCTGCCCCCTATTATTATTGTTATTTGCACAACAAACATACATTCTGGAATAAAATAAGTAAAATAAGAACAGTTCAAATGTGCGGGAATGGTCAAAAAGCCCAAGGGCTTATAAGCGACCTCCCCTCTTAAACCTGTATAGAATAACTCCACACACACACACACGTTATGCACAAACACACATGCGCATATCCCTCTCTCATACGAACAGATACATACATACAGATACATTGTGATATCACAAGGGGGACACAAGCAACACACTTACTTTCAGTAATTAATAAGCCGTGCTTTTTGGAGCCAGGCACACTGCCTATACCTACACTCTTGAATATGAATATGAAATATATATTTGCATAAGTGCTATGGAATGTATATTTACACAAGTGCTGTGAAATATATATTTACACAAGTCGAGAGTTTTACCAAGAGTTTTCACAAGTCCTATGAAATGTATATTTACATAAGTGCTGTGAAATATATATTTACAGTGTTTAACTGGCATTTGACTGGCTGATAAAGTATTGTAATATAATGGTGCAAAGGTTTTGTTGTGTAGGTAATGGTATGTGTATGTCATTACAGAGAAACTTGCAATTTCCAGGTTGCAGTAAGACTTTAATTGTCTAGTATTGTACTAATTATAGAACATTGTGCTTCTATATAAAGGAGGCCTAAAGCATTATTGATCTCCAATGTGTATTGATCTCCAATAATTACACATTAAACACAAGCAATAGACATTGATGTCATCAGAAAGTTTTCAAAACAAAATACAATTCCAATAATCAAAGTAGCAACCTTCAACTTAAGGCATAATGAAGAATACTGGACTATGGGAATTAGTCAATGTATTCATAGTACATAAGGAAAATGCAAGGTGAGTAATAATGGATAAATACATAATACATTTTGAACCACAGCAAAGTCATACAGCAGTTTTCTCTGAACACGTTTTATAGTTAGACTCTTGAAATCAAAAGAAGGGATAACATAACTAGACAGAATGTACACATAAAGTCCAACAGCGCTTTGAACGGAGAGCACACCTGTGGATTCATGGAGTGCCTCTAAGCTCTTCATTCTTGATTGATTGCTTCTTTATTGAAGCAATAAAACAAGGATTGTGCAATACAATATAAAGAATATTGATCAAAAGGATAAAACACAATAAAGCCCTAGAGCTTGTTTGCGCGGGGAACATAAAACAAGATACAATATATAAAAACAGAAACAGTGCGGCCGGGTAGCGCAGCGGACTAAGCGCCTGTCTACCACCACAGAGCCAGTGGGATCGAATCCGGCTGTGGTGCTTCCGGCTTGGCCCACCGTCCATACTAACACAATTGGCAGTGTTAGAGGGTGGAAAACCCGGCGAGGGTGGGTCCTGGTCGTTGTAAACAGCGACTCCTACAGTTCGGTCGGGGCGCCTGCACAGCGAGGGAAGGATCTGGGAGAGGCAGTGTGACCTTCCACACGTTACACTCTCCCAGTGAGAATCCGCGCTGCCAGGTGAAAAGAAACGGTGGGCTGGGTACACATGTGTCGGAGGAAGCATGTGATAGTCTCCGCCCTCCCGGACCGACAGTAGGGGGTAGAGTGCGCAACGACCAGGAAGGGGATTGGGAATTGGGAATTGGCATAACGACTAACATTGGGATGGGAGAAAAAAAAGAAATAATAATGAAATAATTTATTTTTTAATAAAAACAAAAACAAATCAATAGAGACCAAATAACCAAATAACAATGACCCTAAAGGAGTTCCAATATTTAAAACAAATAAAGCGGACAGAAAACAAACAAACAAATTACAAAAAAAAACATAGACTGACTCAACATCCCCCAGACAACGATATGTGATTTAATTGTACTCACTCAGAAGCATTCTATACTAAACATAAAATCCACGTCACTTATTTGTCAAACACCACAAGTTGTTGAAATGGTCCAACTTGTCAAAACGTCAACGGAAAGTCAATCTGCTTCTTGTGGGCTGATATAGAATTGAACACGAGGCTGAGTGAAAATAACATGTTTAATGTTATAAAACAATTTTGAATCCTTGTCTATATACCTATGGTTCTTAACAGATTGGGTGCCAGCTATTAGACTGGGCCCGCTGTAGTTACACCAGCTTTCCATTACAACTTTCTACTGTGGGTCACGTTGTTTGTAGAGCTAAATCTATATTTTATATTATAGCTATGTATGTATCCAATATCATTGTCAATTGACAGTAAGAACCTTCCATTCAAGATGCATGAAATAAATATTTTTTTCATCAATACGTTCCCATTTTATACCGTGGTGAATATGAGTGTTATATCGGAATGATCTGGGATCATTCCTGCAAGGCTATTTATAAGGCGCTAAGCTAATAACGTTAAATCCATTGGCGTTTCGTCCCTACACACGACACAGTTAAAAATCCAAATGCATATGATCGGTATTATGTTCCATCATGAATGCATGAAAGGGGGCAGGCGGGGGAAGTTGTTTCTGATTAATTGATTGCCAATAACGGCATTCGTTATTACCACAACATAGGCTGATCTGGGGGATGGCTATTAAATCCTTGCACGATCAAGCTGAAATTGACGTCAAATTGCTCTTACCTTTGGCCGGTTGGATTCCAAAAATAATTTTCCAATTATTAGATCGCCATCTGGTAGATCATATGTCCATTGGCCCATGCCATAATCCTTTACTGCATAATGAATTCGGCATCCCAAGAAGTATTCCATGTGATCGAGTGAAGTCCTCGCTTCAGACTAACAGAGAAGTCCGCCCCGGAGCGTAAACAGTGTGACACCAGGTCTCCAACATGGGTTACTGCATTCTCGAGACAGCGCCACTACCAGGATCTGGCCGGTACTGCACTTTCGGAGTCCCAATATGCCTTTTCCAGCCAAAATACAGCTCTGTGACAGTGAATAGGATATTAATATTGGAAAAAAAAAGAAAAACAAACCAAAAACGTAATATTACGTGGCTGGCACCCAACGGTTGTCGGGCAAACACGTAATATTACGTTAAATGTACATTTCTCCTCAAGCCAGATGCCAAGATATTTCTATTCTGTAACTCTATTGATGCCGGACCCATTCACTGTCCAATATGCATGTCTTGCAGAGCATTAAATGAGAGTAGCAGGTTCTCAATGGCTAGTTGTACAGAGTCAGCAACACAATAGACTGTCATCTGCATAAAGAACTTGACATCCAGGCCAACCTCCTCCAGCGCCCGAGGACCAAACTCCGCACCGTGGGAGATCAGCTTTCTGCTCCTCCGCTCCCAGTCTGTGGAACGCTCTCCCTGACCACCTGAGAGCCTGAGATGCTTTTAAAAAGGTCCTCAAACACACATCTTTTTAATAGAGCCTTTTGTTTATTTTTATCTAGTTTTAGTTCCACACATTTTATGTTCTTTTACTAGTTTTAGCCCTTCTTATTTTATGTTTTTTTTACTCTTTTACTAGTTTTAGCCCTTCACATTACATTTTTACTCCTTACTAGTTTTAGTCTTGCTTATTATTATTATTATTATTATTATTATTATTATTATTATTATTATTATTATTATTATTATTATTATTATTATAATTTTTGCTATAGCTTTTATGTTATTTTACACTGTAGCACTTTGAGATTTGTTCCACAATTATAAAGCGCCTCTACAAATAAAATATATTATTATTATTGTTATCCACTCAAAGATGAGCAAATATCATTAATATAATGGTAAATAAGACAGACCTTTTGTAATGGGCTTCTCCAGTTTTCACACGCCTCTCAGGTAAATAGCTCTGAAATCAACCACAACTATTTGCATCGCAACTAAAGCAATTTAAGTATATTTAAAAGAAGAGAATGGTCAACTGTAGCGAATGCTTTTGATAGATCTACAAAGAGCGCGGTACAATGTTTTATCTAGGGCGGATACGTCTATTCTGCATCGAACATTGTACAATATGTCTATACTGAACACTGTGACCTCTTTTTTTACTTCTAATTTACATGCTATACTATGTTATTTGATACGTATCTTGTCTAGCACAGTCTCTGGAGCGTAACAGTAAGAAGCATTTTGTATAAAAGTATTCTGTACTTCTGTATGACAACTATTAAAGAAACTTGAAAACTTACTACATCATTCACAACTAAAATAGTGGCTGAGATTGTGCTAGGATTTGCTCTGGAACCCGATTGGTGTGTGGTTTGAGTGAAATGCTTTGACTTGGTTATATTTCGTATGGCATCGCTCCCGCTCTGAGCCTTACGAGATACTCTATATCGCCTGTGATACCTAATGTATCTCCCACGAACAAAAACACATGCACCCCACCTGTATGGGGCCCCGCCCCTTATGGTGGCACCACCCATATAATCATGACTCTGGTCATGACACACCCTTCCTCTATTTTCGTCCCAGCGCACTGGATGCTTTGCACCATGCGAGCTAGCGGAATGTAAAAGATTAAGGAAGATTAATAATGTTGGAAGCTTACCGGAGGTTGCTGGCCCCTGGCATCTTCGACGCATGTTTTCGGCGACACGACGGGCCTGTGATGTTCCTCGTTTGATGACTGCACATCGAGGTTCAGCTGTACAAGGCTGGCTGTCGGGCCAGCTTGTACTCAGGTAGGCCCTGTGTCTTCAGGCATGGGTATTAGTGTTAGTAATGCTGGTTTGTGTTGTTAACACAACCTTGTTGTGTGTTGGCGCCAGGGGCAAGATGGTTTGGTGAACGTTCTCTGCAGGGAACGGTTTCCAAGCTGTCTTGGGCGTGCTGCTAAAACATCTAAAGCTATGCTAACATGCTATCGCTACTGCCGCATGCTATCACTACTGCTAATTGCTATGCTGTTTTAATGTCTCCGCCGTGAGATGTTGTCACTCTCCCGCCTCTTGCCCGGTTCATCAATGAAGGTCAGTCGGTAGCTGTTGTGGGGTTTTGAGTTCTATTTACCTTTTTCGGGTAAATGGGTTGACAACGGGGTAGGTCGTGGCTAGGTTCTAGCCAGGTATTACCTTGTGTTCCGGCGGGGTTTGTTGAACGGTGTTCCCATCTGGGTTGGCGTCGGGTAGTGGGGCTATGGGTCCAGCCGACATGGTAAACATGTTGCGTGTCTGTGCACAGGCAATTGTTGTCTTGGGTTCCACATTGCCTGGCGTTAGGCTGCAGTAGTATAAGGGCAGGGCCGCTTGGGAGAAATGTGAGGCCCTGTGCGTTTTTAGACGCGAGGCCCCCCATCTCCTGGGGCGGCCCTGTGTAGGGGGCTATTGTTTCATTTTGTCACTCTGCTATGAGAAGGTCTGTCTTGCTACAGCTTTCTCTCCTCTCAAACCATTCATACTGACGGTCAATCGGTATACTGGGGGAGTAGTGCGGGGGGGGGGCTTTGTTTACCTTTTTTGGTAAATGGGCTAAACTAGGGCTGGTGTTCTGTTGTGAATATTTTGAATGAAGACGGGTCTGGTCCGTCTCCCCTTAAACTTTGTGTGTATGGGTTTGCTCATTCTACAGTTTTTGTGGTTTAGCTCTTTTTATTCATTTAACCTTTTCATGGTCCACACCACAGTGGAGGGTGCTGTTTGCAATCACCACTGGTGCTCCATGTTAACGTCAGTCCTTTGTTTTTGATATATTGAAACAATGCCCCGCCCGGCCGACACCATGGGTCGGCCTGGCGAGATGGTGTCTGGTGGAGGGGCCTTGAGGGCCGGCCGACGTCGACACATCGCGCACGGTGTTGGTAAACCACTCCGTCGAGGATGTTGACGTTATTAGCTTTGACCCAGCCGCAAGCTATAACCGCTCAGGGTTCCCCTCTCCGCAGGGGATTTTGGTCTTCTGCTGGAGCGCGGGCGGTATTGTCCTAGGCCCTACACCGCCTCACACCGCGCAGCCAGAAGAAGAGAGAGCACGGCCTCGTCAGCGGCGATGACGGGGCCCTCGACAGGCGGCCATGTTTCCCCCGCCAGTGGTGCCCTGGTTGGAGAATCGACAGGGTATCGCGAGGCCGACAGTCTTGGCGGCCGAGGGATCGGCCATTTTGGGTGATTTCGGTGTTGGTAAACCACTCCGTCGTCATTTTGCCGCGAGCAGCCCGCTCCCCGTTCAATCCTCTCTCTGGTATCCCCAGAGGCGGGGCTCTGAGCATTCTCCTTTGGCTGCGGGCCGCGAACCTTCATTGAAGCGTATGCGGCCCCATTCTTCGCTTCTCATGGAGACAGGGGCTGACACCCAGTTGATGGCTGAGCCTGGGTCTGTCCGTGAGAATGTTGTGCTGTCAAGCGGCTCCCACACCTTGAACTGTGTTGGTTGAGCCTGGTGTTACGTCTGTCAACTTAAGTGTTGTCAGCAGGGGGGCTCGAAACCTTTTGAGGCACACAGTGCGGGCTTCCCCGGCCTCGCCTTCGCCAGGCCAGGTATCATGTTGGTGCTCCCACTCCTGGAATATTGGCAAGTGGTCGCAGCTCACATGGTTTGGGGTGGTAGTGATATCACTGCAGGGCTACGGTGTGTAGGAACCCATGGGGGCCTTACACCTTGCATGTCCGGCTGCGGAACAACTCCTTCAGCATGTTCTGGAGGGGTGTTCAGTGGGGGGGCTTTTTTGATCGGAAGCCCCCCGTATCAGACAGGCCCTTTTTCTGTCGGGGTTCCCCCTTGGGTGCGATTGCCTCGTGGGTGGTGTCAGGGTCAGGTGTTCCGACACGGAACGCGCTCCTCGCACGATTCCAGGGTTGTCTTCGCACAGCGGGGGGGACCGGGCCAACTATCTACAGTTCCTGGCGGACCTGCGCCACGTGACGGCGGGTGCGTTGGGAGTGTCGTCACATATGACTACGGCAGTACCATATGTCGAGGTAGATGGAGAGAATGGTGAGGCGGGGACTTGTGTTTACACAACCCCACCCGTTTTCAGGTTTGGTACAGACCCTGTTGTCGGGGTCTCCAGCAGGGACAGCTCTGGTCGACGAGATCCAATCTCTGTGGACGAAGCAAGCCATCGTCGTGGCGTTCTCCTCCCGGTGTTCTCTGCCCGAGAAGTCGGGAGGGAGGGGTGTAAGACCCAGGCTGGACCTGTCCCATGGGAAGGTTCAGCATTTTTTGGATCGTCTCCTACCTGTTGAACACTGTCAGGTGGGGGTCTGGTTCTCCTCCATAGACCTGTAGGATGCGTATGCGCATCCCCGATCTTCCATCCTAGGGCTTACCTACGCTTCCTTTGCAGGGTTAGCGTATGAGTACCAGAGGCTGCCGTTCGGTTTTCTCTGGCTCCCCGCATCTTCACCAAGTGCGTGGAGGCCGCACTGGGGCCTCTGCGTCATCCGGGGTTACGGAGTGTTCTGCCCTGATGACGTTCTGGTCCTTCGCGGTCAAGGTGGATCGTCAGGTCTCGTACCAGGCAGGTCTCTACCAGCCTGGGGTTGCTGTAGACTGGATGTAGAGTATTCCTCTTCCCAGTCAACGGTTGGAGGGCTATGGGCATCCATCTCGGAGCGTGTTGTCAACACGCTCGGGAGGTTCCGTCCTAGGACGGTTACGGCGCTGTCTCACGTCGCGTTTTCACCGACGCCTCCCTCGCTGGTGATGCGTCGGGCCAACGCAGTAGGGGGCAGCTGGCAAACCATGCTGCCCGGTCTGCGCTACGTTCAATGTGTTGGTGTTGAAAGCGGTCCTTCTGGTCCACAAATGGTGTTGATCAGGACGGACGATACGACGTCAGTGTCGTGTATCGACAGACAGGGAGGAGTACGCTCCCCCTGTCTGCACCAGGCGGCGGGCGGCTGGCTATGGGCGTCCTCCATCTGCGCGGCCTAAGGGCTCCCCACATCCCCGGCAGGGAGAATGTGGGTGCAGGTGTACTGTCGCGGGGCGGCCCTCATCCTGACGGGTGAGGATTGCGTCTGGACATGGCCAGGCAGGTCTGGGACCGATGCCGTGCCGCCAGGGATTCTTCCCCATACATCTGTTAGGTCAGTTGTTGGGACGGGTACGTTGAGGGGTGCAGGTTCTTGATCCTGATGGTGTTACCATCTGGAATGCGCATGCTCCCTCCACTGTCGCGCTTACGGCGTTAAGCCGGTGCAACGCTCCTTGGCTCCGACTTGGGATCTTCAATTGGTCCTCGGTCGGTTGTCCTTGGCCCCGTTTGAGCCGCTCGAGCGGGCGCCGTTGGGACAGCTGTCCTTCAGGACCGCGTTCCTTCTGGCTGTCACTTCCGCTAAACGCGTAGGTGAGCTCTGTGCTCTCTCGGTACGTCCAGAGTGCCTGTCTTTTCGGACCGATTGCGGTGTCACTCTGCGACCTAATCCTGCTTTCGTGCCTGAGAATATCCGGAGTTCTTTCCGCTCCCGGGATATTGTGGTTCAGGCGTTTCGTCCTCCTCCTCACACTGGTGAGTTAGATGCGGGCCTTCACCTGTCATGTCCAGTCCGTGCTTGGGGATTTACCTCAGCCGTACTCAGGATTTCAGGGTTACCGACCAGCTTTTTGTCTGTTACGGTGGGGCTCGTGCTGGTAAGGCACTGTCGGAGCAGCGCCTGTCCCATTGGTTGTGCGAGGGTGTTACCCTCTGCTACACGCTGGCTGGGCAGGATCCCCCTGGGGGCGTCAGGGCGCACTCCACTCGTGGGGTGGCTGCCTCTGCCGCTCTCCTGGGTGGGGCCTCGGTGGAGGACATCTGTGCTGCAGCTTCATGGTCCTCCCCGGGCTCCTTTGTAAGGTTTTACCTCATGGACATGACCGGGGGTTCTGTCTCCCAGGCGGTTCTGGGGTCTGTGGCCTTTCCTGCTTCCCGTCCTTGGTCGGGTAGCGGGAGTGTATGGGTATGGGCCGCAGTGTGTTGAGTCACACGTGGTTCCGCCTGTACGGTGTGTTCAAGGGGTTCTGGCTCCCTCTTGTTCGCATTCAGGTGGAGTTGACTGCGCCCCCCCTTCGTTAGGAAGGATGGGGTGACAGGGCTCCCCGCACCCCTTGATGTGGGCTTACGGGTCCTCAGGGGGTACATCTGTCGGGTCTCGCACCCGCTCTTCCCCATTATCTCGTAAGGCTCAGAGCGGGAGCGATGCCATACGAAATATAACGATAGGTTATGTAGATAACCTAGTTATATTAGTATAGGCTAAGCTCCCGCTCTGCGCGCCCTGAGTTCCCTCTTGAGGGATCTTTTCCTGGGACGGGTTTTTGGCGAGGAAGGGTGTGTCATGACCAGAGTCATGATTATATGGGTGGTGCCACCATAAGGGGCGGGGCCCCATACAGGTGGGGTGCATGTGTTTTTGTTCGTGGGAGATACATTAGGTATCACAGGCGATATAGAGTATCTCGTAAGGCTCAGAGCGGGAGCTTAGCCTATACTAATATAACTAGGTTATCTACATAACCTATCGTTATCTACCAATGACTCGACAGGACAGGTGTAATGGAGATACATGAGCCGTTGTCTAAGTACTAGGAACTAATGCCTGTTGATAAAGGAAGATTAAATGTGTGTGTAATTAATGGAGCTGCTAGCCTGGAGGACAAAGGGATCCAATTTATCCTCTGGTTTCCTGGCATCAATGGGTTGCAATTATTCAAATCCAACACGAGCAGAGAAAGGCTGAAAGGAACATTGAGAGGCACGCCCCACAATATGCACATAATCATAATCACCAAGAGGGGGACCCGCATAATTATTATCAACAAATGACCAGCATCAGCTAAATGCTGGCTAAAGGCTGAACAGATCTACTTTTGTTCAGATATTAAGCGATCATCAAATCCGACACGTGTGGACAAAGAGACCGTATAGCCCTATTTCTGCTAGAATTCACTTCCCTCCAGAATGTTGCGGATCTGAAATATGAGCTACTGATTAAGTCCAAATAATAGCTCCTCACAGATGTGCATTTGTTTCTCATTAGTCTAAATGAAGACTGATGGGATGGATTCCCGCAGGGTGTATGGCAGGTGAAGCTCTGACTATTCGGGTGTAAACCAAGGTCGATCCGTCCTTCATTCTAAATGTTTTGAAAGGTGTTGTAGGCAGACAGTGAAGGTATATACGGTGAACCTTTGTGTTTCCTTTTTACCATATTTACTTGTTTTCACCTACAATCTAGTAGTAGTAGTAGTAGTAGTAGTAGTAGTAGTAGTAGTAGTAGTAGTAGTAGTAGTAGTAGTCGTTTTTTTTTATTCAGTCATCACACACAATACAATATGCACAATCATTTCAGTCAACGGCCTTTGATTCTGGCAGTGACTGAAAAGATACAGGCTGAAGCATAATGCTTATACTGTATATGCCTGTCCTATATTCTTCTAATGAAGCCTCCAAAACAAAAACAAAAAAACAATTAAGTAACCCTCAAAAATAGCTATACAAACCATTTTCTTGAAAACCAAAAGCGAATGACTTATTCTTTATTAAATGTATATGAGCATTGTTCCACAAGTTTTTTTTACCAACAATAGAAATTAGTGCTGTCAATAGATTAAAAAAATTAACTAATTAATCTCACAACAGATTAATCTAGATTAAAAATAGCATTTTTCGATTTAAGACCGAAGCTTGTAACAGATATTTACTTGAGTAAAATTATGGAATTAATGTAAAATCAACACAAAGAAAGTATATTTAGATTCAAAGACTATTTTAATAGCTTTCTTTGCATACAGTGTCTCTCCTGTGAAATACAAATGTTCAACAAAACCATCAACATTGACTCAGCTTTAAAGACCTCTTTCTTATATCCGCGGCGCTTACAGAAATAAAAACAACCCAGGCCTATATGTTGCAGATTGGCTTAGAGGACGATAATGTCTTGTATGAACTAAATCATATTAACAACAAAAATGTGTTCCATCGTCATGTCAGATGATTTTCCAAAAGGTGCATGAGTTCTGAAAGTTCAGAACGTTGAAGATTTTTCACTCCATAGATGAATCTAGATACATTTATTTTAATGCTTTAATTAATTTAAAGTAATCTCCAAAGTTAAAGCATTAATTTTGACAGCCCTAATAGAAATACATCTACTACAAATTCTCATTTGTTACAACAGCGGGCAGGGAGAGCCGCCAGCAGACTAACGGCAGCATTAACTCTCGAGTCTCTAGGAATGTCTGACCAATGAGTGTCTGACTCCGCACCTACACTGCACAGACTGCAACGCAACAGCTGTCGACGAATTACGTATATCACGCCAGTTAGGAGGGTACCTTATGTATACTGCACCTGTGTGTATACTGTATACTTTACTTACTCATAGTATTTCGATTCTAGTGTTTATTGTAACCATATTTATTGAAATGTATAATATAATAATAATCAAAATGTAATTGATATAGGGCATACAGACCCTCATCTGAACCTGAACACTGCCTATACCTGCTCATATGCATATATTCAGAGTTAATTATATTGTTTACACTGCTTATTTTTACTTTTCTACTGTACTATAATTGTATTGCCTGTATTTATGGCTTATACTATTAGCATGCCCATACCTGTACTTCCCCTCCACCTGCCCCCCCCCCCCCCCCCATGCTGCTATGATGCCTGCATTTCTCCAAGGGGATCAATAAAGGAAAATCTTATCTTATCTTTACAATGACAGCCTGGCGAGAGGACAAAGGGGCCACAGTTATTACATTTTTATTCATTGCATTTCTCTTTCAGTAAACATTGAAAACTGGTCCCACAGACCAGGACACAACACAAGGGTTAAATATTTGGCCATTACCTTTGATGCCTTTAAATCTTTAAAAATATATATATTTTTAGGGCGGCCGGGTAGTGCAGCGGACTAAGCGTCTGTCTACCACCACAGAGCCAGTGGGATCGAATCCAGCTGTGGTGCTTCCGGGTTGGTCGACCGTCCATACTAACACAATTGGCAGTGTCAGCGGGTGGGAAGCCGGCGAGGGTGGGTCCTGGCCGCCTGTATTCTTAACCCAAACGGTGCATGCTTCCGCGTTCCCGTTTTGCACTCTGATTGGCCACTGATGTTTCTGGTCGCACCAATCGTGTGACGGCAAGTTCTTTCCCCGGTTAAGCTTAGGCACTCTTTCGAAGTTGGTTAAGGTTAGAGTTAGGGTTAGGGTTAGGGTTAGGATTAGGGTTTGCTGCTGGTCGAGGCGGAAATGGGCGCGTCACACGATTGGGCGCACATGTCACATGACCAGAAACGTCAGTGGCCAATCAGATTAGCAAAACGCATGAACCGTTTGGGTTAAGAATAGACGTGGTCGTTGTAAACAGCGACTCCTACAGTTCGGTCGGGGCGCCTGCACAGCAAGGGAAGGATCTAGGAGAGGTAGTGTGACCTTCCACACGTTACACTCTCCCAGTGAGAGTCCGCGCTGCCAGGTGAAAAGAAGCGGTGGGCTGGCTACACACGTGTCGGAGGAAGCATGTGATAGTCTCCTTCCTCCCGGACCGACGGTAGGGGGTAGAGTGCGCAACGACCAGGAAGGGGATTGGGAATTGGCATAACGACTAACATTGGGATGGGAGAAAAACGGAAAACGAAGGAGGAAAAAGACAATAAAAAAAAATATATATATTTTTTTCTTTTTACTCTACAGTAACTCTAAATATCAAGTGACTTATTGGCATGAGACGACGTGGTACTGTATGCATATCCTGTGATCCTTGCTCTTCAAAGTGCCTCGTTTCTCCCCTCAGTCTTCACAGTCTGCATCGCACTATTGCTCTGAAGCCGTGTACCTGATTATATGGATGAAATTAGTGTAATTAGTATGGCAATCTAATCATCCCGGTGCCTAAATGACAGCAATCCAATAGCGCTATGGAAGAGAGTATTGTCTGGCACTAATTTCGAGCAATTTGTGTGTGTGTGTGTATGTGTGTATGGGGGCGACTGAAAACGATTTTCTGGCTTTAATTTTTACAAATGTATTAATTGACAATCGAGGAGCTATGCCTCAGCCATGGAAGGATGAGAACACTGCGTTTACAACACTGGAGGAAGTTCTGGCGCCCGTGGCGAAAGTGGCTCAGGAGGTAGAGCAGTCGTCTGGCAATCCGGAGGTTCCCGGTTCGATTGCCGCTCCTCCCGGGCAGCGTGTCGATGTGTCCTTGAGCGAGACACTTAATTGCAAGACCCCTAATTGCTCCCGATGAGCAGGTTGGCACTTTGCATGGTTGCCTCCGCCGTCTGTGTGTGAATGTGTGAGTGAATGGGTCAAATGTGAGGAACAAATTGTAAAGCGCTTTGGATAAAAGCACTAGATAAATGCAACCATTAACCATTTACCATCTTCCACTGTTAGACTTGCAGATGCCATGGTTTATATAAAAAATGTGTCTATAACTCAAAGATATTTTGTCCAATTATTGTGACATTTTGGTACACTAGTGCAGCGCCCGTCCAAAGCGCGCGGCGGTTCAGAACTGGCCGATTGTCTGGCCCCCGGAAGTGCTGCTTAAAGTGCTGCTTAAAGTGCTGCTTGAAGTGCTGCTTAAAGTGCTGCTTAAAGTGCTGCTTGAAGTGCTGCTTAAAGTGCTGCTTAAAGTGCTGCTTAAAGTGCTGCTTAGAGTGCTGCTTGAAGTGCTGCTTAAAGCTTGAAGTGCTGCTTGAAGTGCTGCTTGAAGTGCTGCTTGAAGTGCTGCTTGAAGTGCTGCTTAAAGTGCTGCTTGAAGTGCTGCTTGAAGTGCTGCTTGAAGTGCTGCTTGAAGTGCTGATTGAAGTGCTGATTGAAGTGCTGCTTGAAGTGCTGCTTGAAGTGCTGCTTAAAGTGCTGCTTGAAGTGCTGCTTGAAGTGCTGCTTAAAGCTTGAAGTGCTGCTTAAAGTGCTGCTTAAAGTGCTGCTTGAAGTGCTGCTTGAAGTGCTGCTTGAAGTGCTGCTTAAAGTGCTGCTTAAATTGCTGCTTAAAGTGCTGCTTGAAGTGCTGCTTGAAGTGCTGCTTGAAGTGCTGCTTGAAGTGCTGATTGAAGTGCTGATTGAAGTGCTGCTTGAAGTGCTGCTTGAAGTGCTGCTTAAAGTGCTGCTTGAAGTGCTGCTTAAAGTGCTGCTTAAAGTGCTGCTTAAAGTGCTTGAAGTGCTGCTTAAAGTGCTGCTTGAAGTGCTGCTTAAAGTGCTGCTTAAAGTGCTGCTTGAAGTGCTGCTTGAAGTGCTGCTTAAAGTGCTGCTTAAAGTGCTGCTTGAAGTGCTGCTTAAAGTGCTGCTTAAAGTGCTGCACTTTTGCTGCTTGAAGTGCTGCTTAAAGTGCTGCTTAAAGTGCTGCTTGAAGTGTTGCTTAAAGTGCTGCTTAAAGTGCTGCTTAAAGTGCTGCTTGAAGTGCTGCTTAAAGTGCTGCTTGAAGTGCTGCTTGAAGTGCTGCTTGAAGTGCTGCTTAAAGTGCTGCTTAAAGTGCTGCTTGAAGTGCTGCTTGAAGTGCTGCTTGAAGTGCTGCTTGAAGTGCTGCTTAAAGTGCTGCTTGAAGTGCTGCTTGAAGTGCTGCTTAAAGTGCTGCTTAAAGTGCTGCTTAAAGTGCTGCTTGAAGTGCTGCTTAAAGTGCTGCTTAAAGTGCTGCTTAAAGTGCTGCTTGAAGTGCTGCTTGAAGTGCTGCTTAAAGTGCTGCTTGAAGTGCTGCTTAAAGTGCTGCTTAAAGTGCTGCTTAAAGTGCTGCTTAAAGTGCAAGATAACTAGATTTTCCTTTGTAAATGGAACCGTATGCGGCTTTTCTGATATGAGAGTGGTAACTTTGTACTCTAAACCCTTTATTTATTTACGTAGAGATGCGTACCAACCGTGGTTAAACAATGTTGTGCAGATTAACTCTCATTATCTATCCTTCTGCTCTCCTTTTGAAAACTGTTTTACTCTCTTCCTCTTCCACGACCTTCACGACCTCCACACACATCGTGTCGTATTCGCGCTGAACCAAAGGGTGAGCGAGGAGCGGCGTGTGTGAAAGCCCCGTCGGATTTCAAATGATTACTGATACGTTATGAGAATACATTCACTGCTGGGGGCGGCTGGGTGGCGCAGCGGACTAAGCGCTCGTCACCAACGCGAGAGACACCGGTATCGAAGCCGGCTGTGAGCGTTGCCTCCGGCTCGGGCCGGCCGTCATACTGGCTCAATTGGCAGAGTCAGCGGGAGGGAAGCCGGTGGGGTGGTAATCTGGTCGTTGTAAACAGCGACTCCTACAGGTCGGTCAGGGCGCCTGCACAGCGAGGAAGGGAGATGGTGGGGGTAGTGTGAGCCTCCCACACGTTACACTTCACCAATGAGAGTCCGCGCTGGCAGGTGAAAAGAAGTGGCTGGCTGACTCCGCATATATCGGAGGGGACATGTGATAGTATCTATCAACCCTCCCTAGACCGAACAGTGGGGGGCACATGCCCAGGAAGGGGAGGGGGGGGGGAATTGGCATGATGACTAAATTGGGATGGGAGAAAAAAACACAGAAAAACAGGATGAGAAAAAGTGGATACAAAAAAAGAGAATACATTCACTGCTGTATTTTATCCTTGAACCACAGCTATATTCTCACTTATTTCCATCGAAAGCTATTAGAAAACAAATGCAGACGAACAGATTTGGAGGCCTAATCGTTTTTAGCCCTGGATGAGCCTGTGTGCTGAATTCAGTTAATTGAATTGAATTCGGGAATTATGGAAAGACAGATGTGCACACACTATAGGGATGGGCACGAGTAATGTTCTCCCAGGTTAATTACTCGCATGAATTACCCGAGTAGTGTTCGCGTAGTTGTTTAGGGAAATCTATTTTAAGAATGCATCTTAACCCTTTCACTACCGTATGTAGTGTGGTTGTGAAAGGCTTAACCCTTTGTCGTGTGGCAGTGAAAGGAGTCACACGCACTACTTTCTGTCTTTATTACGTCTTGCTCGGCAGACGTAACAATGCACAGCAATGCACCTGATGCTTAGTGGGCGACTTGTTGTTGGCACAATTAGGAAAACGTAAAACAGTTTTCAAAAGGAGAGCAGAAGGATAGATAATGAGAGGTAATCTGCACAACATTGTTTAACCACGGTTGGTACACATCTTTACGTAAATAAATAAAGGGTTTAGAGTACAAAGTTACCACTCTCCTTTCAGAAAAGCCGCATACGGTTCCATTTACAAAGGAAAATCTAGTTATCTTGCACTTTAAGCAGCACTTTAAGCAGCACTTTAAGCAGCACTTTAAGCAGCACATCAAGCAGCACTTTAAGCAGCACTTCAAGCAGCACTTTAAGCAGCACTTTAAGCAGCACTTTAAGCAGCACTTCAAGCAGCACTTCAAGCAGCACTTTAAGCAGCACTTTAAGCAGCACTTTAAGCAGCACTTCAAACAGCACTTCAAGCAGCACTTTAAGCAGCACTTTAAGCAGCACTTTAAGCAGCACTTCAAGCAGCACTTCAAGCAGCACTTTAAGCAGCACTTCAAGCAGCACTTTAAGCAGCACTTTAAGCAGCACTTTAAGCAGCACTTCAAGCAGCACTTCAAGCAGCACTTTAAGCAGCACTTTAAGCAGAACTTCAAACAGCACTTCAAGCAGCACTTTAAGCAGCACTTCAAGCAGCACTTTAAGCAGCACTTCAAGCAGCACTTCAAGCAGCACTTTAAGCAGCACTTCAAGCAGCACTTCAAGCAGCACTTCAAGCAGCACTTTAAGCAGCACTTTAAGCAGCACTTCCGGGGGCCAGACAATCGGCCAGTTCTGAACCGCTGCGCACTTTGGACGGGCGCTGCACTAGTGTACCAAAATGTCACAATAATTGTACAAAATATCTTTGAGTTATAGACAATTTTTTTTTATATAAACCATGGCTATCTGCAAGTCTAACAGTGGAAGATGGTAAATGGTAAATGGTTGCATTTATCTAGTGCTTTTATCCAAAGCGCTTTACAATTTGTTCCTCACATTTTACCCGTTCACACACACATTCACACACACATTCACTCACATTCTCACACACAGACGGCGGAGGCAACCATGCAAGGTGCCAAGCTGCTCATCGGGAGCAGTTAGGGGTTAAGTGTCTTGCTCAAGGACACTTCGACACGCTGCCCGGGAGGAGCGAGAATCGAACCGGGAACCTCCGGATTAACCAGACGACGGCTCTACCTACCCAGCCACCAATATTTGGTTGACCAGACTCAGTGACTTTCTGGCAGTACTAGTGCCCCCTAGTAGTTGATTAAAGCTAATTTGGTTACCAATTTCTACCACCGAGCACCCTCAGAAACCACCCCCGAGTTCAGTCGAAATGGCAAGTACTCGAGTAATGGATTACTCGCCCCCATGCCTATTGCACGCGTAAAATAGAAACCTTACAAATTAACAAGCAAAACCAATTAAAACAGTGACATGATGCAGGTGATGGAGACAGGGGCGTAGCTGGGGGGGGTAGCTTAGGATGATTCCAAGGGCCCAGCACTGGGGGGGGGGGGGCCCAATTTTTTTTTTTTTTTTTTTTACTAGACATCACTCAGGTGTATTATTGATGCTCTCATTGATACTATGTTTGTTTCCGAAGTGTGTGTGTGTGTGTGTGTGTGTGTGTGTGTGTGTGTGTGTGTGTGTGTGTGTGTGTGTGTGTGTGTGTGTGTGTGTGTGTGTGTGTGTGTGTGTGTGTGTGTGTGTGTGTGTGTGTGTGTGTGTGTGTGTGTGAGATATATAGAGAGAGAGGGGGGGGCTTTGGTAGACTATTGCATTGGTCCATTCATTGAAGATGAACACAATGCGACATCCTTTACTAGGCTCACCCACCAACAGTGCAGGTGCTGAACTGCTGATCCGAATGTATAGGTAAAAACCATATTATGCGTTTTCATCAATAAAAAAATGGCCCAAAAAAATTCCTCTTGCGCGCTTACGCGCGCTCGCATCCACTGGGGGCCTACAAATACATTCTTTCATGGGGCCCAGAATCTGGAGCTACACCCCTGGATGGAGGGTTATTAAGTGCAAACCTAAAGCGTCCAAGAGGTATAAAAGTATTCGGTTTTTAGGTCACTTTGCAGGAGTCTGCTGCAGTTTAAGTTTAAGTTTATTTGGATCCCCATTAGCCACTGCAGTGCTGGGGCTATTCTTCCTGGGGTCCATAATAACACGTACAATACAGTTACAGACTTATACACTCACAACATTCACATGTCATACAGACAATTAAAACAACAATAAAAACTCCTAATCTTTCATTCATAATACAATACAACAATATACACGCCTAATGAATTCATAATACAATACAATAATACCTACTCATAATTAATTCATAATACAATACGGCATAATATACTATTTGGCTTTTACATACATTATCTATGTTCATATCAGCCAATTATACAATCTTTTAATAATATATCCCTATCAGACACATACCTTTTCATCTACGTATATACCTATCTCTTTATCAGACACATACATTTTCATTTACGTACACACACTAACTATTAGGGAATGTCAATTTCTTTGGTTGAAAATGTTGTTTTACCACGATTTAGAAACAACATTACTATTCTCCTGCGTAACATGTCTGGGAAGAGAGTTCCATCCCTGCATACCACGGAACATGACAGTTCGCTGCAGTAGAACTACAAGCAGGAGATACTGTGAGGCCTGGAAGCCGCACACACTGGGCTGAGATAAAAGTGCAACATGCAACATAGATGTAATAAATAAATAAGAAATAATCAAATGTAATAAATAAATGATGTGATTTTCCGAACCAGGGCTTTATTATAGATATACAGATACCAGTGATTACACACGCATGCACGCACGCACACACACACACACACACACGCCAGGCCATGTGAGCGGATCGGAGCGTGAGCGGCGCGGGGCGCGGAGCGGGGCGGTTTTGACGTGAGCGAGGAGTGGGTTTTAAAATGGGTCG
Organism: Notolepis coatsorum; assembly: GCF_963971535.1. Taxonomy (NCBI): domain Eukaryota; kingdom Metazoa; phylum Chordata; class Actinopteri; order Aulopiformes; family Paralepididae; genus Notolepis; species Notolepis coatsorum. Next base: position 394,658 of record NW_028174323.1, on the reverse strand, counting down.
GCGCGACGTCCGGAGCGAGAGTTCTCCTCCGCTCCAATCCACTCCAGGTCGCTCACAGTGGTTTAACACTGTTGATGTAATATACATGCAGTACAATGCCAAAGCAACAGATGGCGATGTACAAACATGAAGGCCATTTTCAACCAATGAGAAGGGTGAACCTGTGATATCCGGTTCAGGCTTTGTCACTGTAGAGACGCCCACACTCACTCCTGTTCGAAAAAGTATCGACGCCATTGTTGTTGACGTTAGCTTACATGCTAACGTTAATGGCAGCGACCATAGCATTGTGGCTCGGCTAGCCTATCATCGCTTAATAGAGCTAGTGAATGGATAAACAACGTTATTTAACATTGCAGAATGGGTACAATTACAATGCGGCTCAATACAAACAATTGTTAAGGGGCCCAGGGGGTGTAGACTGTTGTAGTTTGAGCTCATTTACACCATGCTCCAAAAAAAAAAAAAAAA